>NC_083481.1:260000-287500 GCF_030014155.1 Tachysurus vachellii | reverse complement strand
AATTTAGTTTTTTTTGTTTTTTTTTAAAGATTATGAACCATTTTCATAATCATAGCTTTCTATAATTTTATTTATTATATATTTATAATTTATTAGAGTTTATACAACTTTTACTCACATTATGCCCTGTTTAAAGTATCCACAGAAGATGTTGGACTCGTTGCATTGGACCTCACGGTACTGGATGGGACTCGAGCCCAGAAAGTCATCGAGCTGAACGGCATAAACAGCAGCAGCACCCTGTTCATCCTGACTCGACTCGGCGCCGATCCAGTAGTGAATGTTGTACGTCAGTGAACTGCCAGATTTCATCGTCTATGGAGAGAGAAGAAGAAAAACAACGAGAGAGTGAAGAATCTACAGGATTAAAGGAGGAGTGCAAATAAGAGTTCTAGATATAAATAGAGTTACTGTGGACAGGAAAGAGAGAGAGAGAGAGAGAGAGAGAGAGAGAGAGAGAGAGAGAGAGCGAGCAGTGCTATGAACTGATCATAAGTGTGTTAAACTCATGCTACAATTCCTGAGAAACACTTACACACAGCAGAAGGTAACAGTCGCCTTCAAAAAAATTGCCGTAAGTTTTCTCCGGGACGACAACCAGCTCCATTTTCTGTAAAATAAAATAAAGTAAACTGTGTGTGTGTGCGATGGAGAGTGTGTGTGTTTGCGAGTGTGTGTGTAAGAGAGAGTGAGAGAGAGAGAGTGTGTGTGTGTGTGTGTGCGAGTGCGTGTGTAAGAGAGAGTGAGAGAAAGAGTGTGTGTGTGTGGGCGCGAGAGAGAGAGTGAGTGTGTTTGTGTGTGTATGTGTGTGCATGTGTGTGCGAGAGTGTGTGTGTAAGAGAGAGTGTGTGCGTGTGTGCACACGTGTGTGTGTGTGTGCACATGTGTGTGCGAGAGAGAGTGTGTATGTGTGTAAGAGAGAGCAAGAGAGTGTGTGTATGTGTGTCTGTGTGTGCGAGTGTGTGTGTGTGTGTATGAGCGTGTGTGCGTGCGTGAGCATGTGTGTGTGAGTATGTGTATGTATATGAGTGTGTGTGTGTATGTGTGTGTGTGTGTGTTGTACCTCAATTCTCCAGATGATGATGCCTGGAGTGCGTGTGACAGCTCTGAATGTTTTCTCCATCTTAAACTCAGCACTGAAAGAGAAAGATGAGATGATGAGATTCTCCTTTACAGAGTGTGAGCTGAACATCTGAAACAGACCTGAACACTTTACACTTACAGACTAAACCCTAAACCTCATCAACTCACACTCACCTGAGTGCTTACAGATCATCATCATCATTATCATCATCATCATCATCATCATCATCATCATCATCATCATCATCATCATCATCATCATCATCATCGTGATCATCATTATCATCATCATCATCATCATCATCATCATCATCATCATCATCATCATTATTATTAGTGTCTGAAACACCTTGGTGTAATGATAACTGCTAACCTTCCTCTTCTCCTTCACAACGTGTTAATTCTCTCTTTATTAATGAGGTCTGATTTTGTGTTTTTGTCATTCCAAAGATTCGTTAGTGAGAAGACAATAAAATTACTAGGATTATAATTACACAAACCTGAAAATTCACCTTTCAGCCCATATATGAAAATTAGAGTGGGTGTGGCTTACAGGTCATAGATGAGACTGCACCATTAAGACCATATATGGAAGCAGTGTAAAGTCAGTGTGGTTTTCTGGGAAATCCTGTCAGGTCACGTGTGTTAGCTGGGCCGCTAACACAATTAGTGACAGCACACATGAATATATCAACTTCCTTATTCATATTTAAAGACCATATATGGGCTTAAAGGTGCTTTCATGTCTGTGCCCTTCAAGCCACACCCACTCCAACAGTTTTTCCATACATGGTGTTAATATAACATGCATATATATAAAAATCTGCATGAGTGACGCAGCGTGTGTGTGTGTGTGTGTGTGTGTGTGTGTGTGTGTGTCTGATTCACACCACTAACCTGCTGTATATCTGTTACAAAAACCTCAGAATCTACCTGGCAGGTCACATGACCAGACTCACCTGTCTCACTGACATTAAGCAGTGAAATAAACTCACATTCTTCTCTGCGTATGTGTTTATTTTACTGATTTTATTTACTCTCTTTATTCCGCTCAGATTCTGTTCTCTTCCTGTGAGTGAGTTCTCATCACTCCATAACACACAGTGAAGTGTGATTCTTTTCCTCCGCTGTCACACACATAATCACATCTTATCCATTTTCCCATCACTCCTCTCTAACACACACCCAGGAAACTGGGCTCTTATTAGCAAAGAGGCATAAAATCAGACTGCAGTGAGAGAGAAAGTAAAGAAACACACATGTAAATAAAAGGCAGACGTACCTGCAGGGTGAAGTCCTGGTGTTACAGACGGATCTGTGACTGATGTGTGGTTCAGCTCAGCTTCAGAAGTGTGGACCTGTTCTCCCAACAATACACACTCTCTGCTCTTCCCCTTCCTTCTACAACCAACATAACACACACACACAGTGGATTTGATTAGGATTTGCCTGCCTGGGTCTCTGGCTATCACTCCATCCCATAGATGGCCAGATAGAAGCAGAGATACAAAGCTGAAAAGGCAAATCAGCAAGAGACTTATTCAAAACACACAACGAGAGAGAGAGAGAGAGAGAGAGAGAGAGAGAGAGAGAGAGAGAGAGAGAGAGAGAGACAGAGAGAGAGAGAGAGAGAGAGAGAGAGAGAGAGAGAGAGAGAGAGAGAGAGAGAGAGAGAGAGACAGAGAGAGAGAGAGACAGAGACAGAGAGAGAGAGAGAGAGAGAGAGAGAGAGAGAGAGAGACAGAGAGAGAGAGAGAGAGAGAGAGAGAGAGAGAGAGAGAGAGAGAGAGAGAGAGAGAACATGGTGCATTATGTGAAATCAATAAAAGTACAAAGCAGCACAATCATGATGATGTAGCGTAACTAAATAAAATATTTATCACTGATGGACTGCAGTCTCCCTCACGCTTACATTCAGTTCAATAATACTGAAATAAATAGATTCATAGATGGATAAAAGTCCTGAATTTCTGCTAATAAATAAGCAACAGGACTGAAAATAAATCATCGTTATAAAACATTTCTGAAACACATGAAGAAAAAATGAGGATCAACAATAAACCATTTCACTGTCAGAGAATTTCTGTCCATTTCCCATCATACACACACACACACACAAACACACACACAAACACACACAGGTGTACACACACACACACACACACAAACACACACATACACACACATACACACACACACACATATATATATATACACACACACACACACACTTCACTTTATTTATACACACACTGTATATAAGTTCATCATCACTCTGTTGCACTGACATTACATGGTCTTATTCAGTCTCATATTAATGCTCTGTTGCTGCCCTGTTTTTTGTCTTAGTTGTTGATCTTGTGTTATTCTGTAGATTACTGTTTCTGCATCACCTGAGTTTGACTATGCTCTTAACTTGTGTTTTGGATGTTTGCTATTGTTATTAAAGCCATGAACTGCACTCGCCTCCACCTGAAATGAACAAATATAACACCTCAAAATGGATTGCAGTGGATTCAAACCTACTCTTTATAAAAAAGTCAGATGAAAAATGTTCTGAACAAACGGTGACCTTTTTTGAAATACATATTCCTCTTAAACAAGCTTTTTTTTACACACACCAGTTAAACTACATTTTAGGGACTCATGGATTTATGGACCATGGTTAAAACTCACACAAAAATAAAGTGTAAAACTTCAGACATGAAACTATGTTGAAATGAACTGAACAAAGAACAATCAAAGTTCTTCACTTATCTTGAATCTAGACCTTTTTTTTGACTTGTCACACCAGCCCATGTTCTCTCCTTCAATGCCTCTGTCTTTGCTGCTATGTATTTTTCACAGACTTTCTTACCAGGGACTTCTCTCTTGATGAACTCCATCATATTCCTTTCTACAGCTTTAACCTATTTTTCCTCCCATTTCCCTTTTGAAGGCTTTGAAGAATCTGTAACAATAAAAATAACAGTAATATTAACACTAGTATCAGCTAAAGTCAAGTTTAACATCAAGTCAAAATCGATGTAAAAAGTATTCAACATTGTACCAGATCTTTCAAATACAAGTTTCTGTATATTTGGAATAGTATAATTTTTCTTCAGGGTAATAAGTGTAAAGATTGTCTTTGGGAGTAGTTTTACAGTTTTTTTGGACTGCTTAAGCACGATTTTCAAAACAGGGCCCATGTTTTCAAAACACTACACACAATTAGCACAACCACACACACAATTAGCACAACCACACACACAATTAGCACAACACTACAGATCCCTTGCATAATTAAACACTCTTGTAAAAACTATACACTTCTGTTTAAAAACCACACTTTGTTACCATATGAAACACACACGTGTCACATTACTATACTCTGTTTGCACGAGTTACACTCTGCTGTGATAAACCTGAAACACTTTTAGCACTTCTACTTCCCTATGATTACAGTAGGCTACCATCAATAAAGTACAAATATAATGTAAAGTCACCAAAACACTACACAAGACCAACGTTGCAGACTGAAGAAACTCATTTGTCAACACACCCAAAATGGTGACATGGAGATTCATAATACTGTAACAAAATGTCACTTTACGTATTGTACTGTAAGTTTACTGAAAAAAAAAACAACAAAAAAAACTAGACATTGTCTCTTCACCTAGCTGGATCTGGCCAGAGAATTATCAACATCACAGGCAACGTTGTCATTAGCAAGACACCTTGGAAAGAAACGTCTTGAATGACGAATCCATCCTTGCATTGCTGCTACCTCCATCTGGTCACAGGCCTCCTCCATGGCTTGGATGAGGGGTACATCAGCCTGGAGACGGAGATCATATACCTTCCACCGCCATGCAGAGAAAAACTCTTCTATAGGGTTGAGGAATGGAGAGTATGGTGGAAGATATAGGACGGTGAAATGTGGATGTTGCTGAAACCAGTTCTGTACCAGAGAAGAGCGGTGGAAAGACACATTGTCCCAGACAACAATGTATTGCATATGATGGATTTGATTTGCTGCTGTTATGTTGTGCAACTGGTCCAAGAATGTAAGTATGAGTGCTGTGAGTAAGGGCCCATATGGGCATGGTGGTGGAGGACCCCATTCTGTGTAATGGCTGCACAGAGTGTTATATTACCCCCACGTTGCCCTGGGACATTGACTATAGCCCTGTGGCCAATGATGTTTCTTCCCCTCCTTCGTGTTCTCGTCAGGTTGAACCCAGCCTCATCTACGTAAATGAACTCATGCTGGATCTCCTCTCCATCCATTCGTAAAACTCTCTGAAGAACAGTGTCATGCAAAATTGTGTAGTTCAGTGTAGATCTAGTATACACATTACAGTACAGTAAAAGATTATGAGACAGTATGCAAGAACACACTGCTAAAGTGAAGACATACCTCGGCATAATCAATTGATTCCTCTTCCTCCCCTTCCTCCTCCTCCTCCTCCTTCTCCTCCACGTCTTACTATTTCTCTGACACTTTCCATTGTGCTTGAAGACCAATGAACTCACCTGCTGCTTTTTATAGTGCTTACACACCTGATTTGTGTGTCTACAATTAAACAACCAAGTGTTTGCACACGTGATGACTGTGTTGAACCGATTGGTTGGACGGTGCAGTAATTTGACAGTCAGTGCTTTGGTATTGCAAGGAAGTGACTTCATGATAGATTTTTGTGTGTAATGTATGTTAAGTGTGTTAACGTTTTGCAAATCACTCTGTGTAGAGTTTTGCAACAAGTGTGAGGTTGACAATGTGCTTATAGTTGTGCAAATATGGGCTGATGTTTTGCCTCTTGAGTGTAAGGTTTTGCTTATAGTGTATTACTTTTAATTTTAGTGTGTAAGCAATCCAAAAAAACTGTAAGGCCTGATAGTAAAAAGCCAACTTCCTTAAGTTTATTGTGTTTTTCTGGCTGTTTAAGAGACAGTTCTTTTTATCTATACATTTTACACTATTCTATCTAACCAGCTCCAGATCAACAGCTTACTAACATTATCTCAGAAACTGAAGTCATTGGTGAAGCTATAACATGAAGGTATAGGAAGTATTTTGACATTAAAATGATGTACATATTATGTAGTTCACCTTTAACCAAACAGGCATGCTGGGGTTGCCATTTCATGTTGATTTCAATCTATTTGTATTATTGGTGATTGCTTACACATTTACTTACTGTACCCTGATCCTGTTGTGACACAGAAAGCTGAAAGGTTTCTGCAGCTGTTGTTGTCGAGGTTCACTGCAATCTTCATCATCACTTAAACTGGCAAAACCTGGGGTCTCCATTTGGTCTAATAGAGAAATGAACAGAAAATAAGTGTTTTAAAGGCATCTTTCTAATTAACACTTGTTATTAGTTACACTAACGTATATGGCCAAAGGTCATATACGTTACTTTTCCCGCCATGTGGTTCTTCCCCAAATTGTTATCACAATGTTGGAGGCACACAATTGTACAGAATGCCATTGGAGGGAGTAGCTTTACATTTTTATCAAGGTTAAGAATCTTTGACATGGTTGCTATGTGCTTTATAAGTCTAGTTGATGATAGTGATTGTGGATTCTTAGCACCAGTAAGATTCTCAGTTGGGACACCACAAACCTCACGTGTTTCAACAAGCAGCTCTATTGCAGAAACCATTCAAGGCTTGAGTAGCACAGGAACCGTTCTCCCTCATTAACCACGGACTCTGGTGAAGTGCAAACAGCCTCCTCTCAAACTCACACAGACAGATGTCTTCATGTAGCTCAGAAGAGTCTCGTGATTCCTCGCCTTCTCTTCTCCTGTTGAATGAAATGACATGTGACAGTATAACCTTGGCAAGGGAAGCGTAGATATCTACAGAAGGGCTGTTTCAGAGCACACCCTGGACTTCATCATGTGTTTTCTGATGATCTGTGCTGGATTCCACTTGGCTTCTTTCAATATTGTAATGGCACTAACAGAGATTCATATTCATTCCATCTTGACTGGTATATTCATCTAAAATTGCTCTCAATAATACTACAGATGTTGTTTAAAGGATGACCAAGTTACAAGCTACTGAGAGAAGTTATCTTCATCTTATCATCATATCAGCTGTTAAAGCTGTATCAGGCTACAATGGACAAACAGGTTTGCTGGTATGACGTCTGCCAACTTCTGTCTGATGTAGTCATGTTTGTCACATCAGATCCCATCCGGTTAAACAACTGTCAGCATAAACTGCACAAGAAACGTCATCATAATTCATTAAGGATAGTATATTCATCAAGCCTTTGCTCATCTCTAGTTGTCTAGTATTTTCTAAGCTGGTTTATCTGCACCTGCCTTTGTTTGGAGTTTTTTTGGAAATACAACTGCTTTTGCAAACTCCACTTGATTGCGATGGACAAATTCAAGATATCTTGCCAATTTTGAATATGACTTAAAGCAATAAAGACAATATTGCATCTTATTATATAATTTCCATCCCCATGTATAGACATGTATGAATAGATCATTTATAATGTATTAATTATAATCTATTCACTATATAATCTGTATAGAATAATGTTAGTATGCACTGACTATGGGGAATGTTTTGGGGAAAAAGTAGTGTAGTGAAATATTAGATGTGTTTTTAATTTTGCCTTCAGGATGAAAATGCCATTAGGCGCCACATAACTTGGTTTAAATTTGCTGGACATTTGTTAACATCTGACCAAACTCTTTTAAGGAGTGTGATGAGTACCTGTGATAAGGGCAGTGATGAGGATGCCACAACACAGGGTGCTGTAGATGATGGAGGTACAACACTGGGTGCTCTAGATGATGGAGGTACAACACAGGGTGCTGTAGATGATGGAGGTTCAACACTGGGTGCTCTAGATGATGGAGGTGCAACACAGGGTGCTGTAGATGATGGAGGTACAACACAGGGTGCTCTAGATGATGGAGGTGCAACACAGGGTGCTGTAGATGATGGAGGTACAACACAGGGTGCTCTAGATGATGGAGGTGCAACACAGGGTGCTGTAGATGATGGAGGTACAACACAGGGTGCTGTAGATGATGGCATCTTAGTGGTGGTTAGAGAACCTGGTGACTGTAGCGAGGGTGTTTTCCATGTGGCCACAGCAGAAGTTGACTGACAGTATAGAAGTGTAATTAGAAATGTAATTAGATGTTGTAACAATTAAGAGCAATGGTTAATTAAGCTTAATCTTAGCCAAGATGTGAAGGTACCTTGGTTTGTCACGGCCAATCAGAGTCTCCATAACTGTAAGGAATTTCTTGCCCAGGTAGAATGTCTTGTACAGCAAAGAGACAAAGATGAGGTTTTTCATTAACTTCAATTGTTCTCATTTTACAATTTGTTGTCCTGTGCTCATTATTCAGTCAGTTTTAGAGGCAATGTAATGTCTAGCATCCTGACGAGGGCTGGTGCATCTTTTTCTTCCTGATATACTTGCCATATTTGACTGCTACTGAGTGTTAAAACGCATGCTAAAAATAAAAACTAACAATTAAAGGTGTTCATCTTAATCCGCTTAATCCCACCGGTCACAACTGTAACCAAACAATGGTTTAAAAATCAAAAAAACTTTCCTGGTTCAGAAATGGTCCTCAGTGGGACCTTGTGTCCATAGATTATTCTCAAGCTCGAGGTTGATTGCATAACTGCAGTTAATTATGGTTTTCCGTAAAATGGCATAAGATCATCCAAAAATCTGGAGGAATTCATACAAAATATTCCAATACAAGGTGGTAATTTAAAACTTTGTGTTTCTATGGATTATATTTTTTTAATGATGGTATTCATAGAAATAATCTATAAATATATACAAATTGTTTTTAAAAACTAGTCTAAACATATAGAAATTGTTGCTAACTACTAGTTATAATAAAACTTCCTCACCCCCTCATCACAGTAATTAATACTAAAATACCGTATTTCTTTTTTTATTTTGTTGGCATTAAAACTGTGATTATAGGGTGGTCTTGTAATAAACACCTTAACTTGCAAACAGAGGTGAGTAGAGTAGCCAAAAATTGTACTCAAGTAACAGTACTGTTACTTCAGAATAATATGACTCAAGTAAAAGTAAAAAGTAGACATCCAAATAATTACTTGAATAAGAGTAAAAAAGTGGTGAAAAAACTACTCAAGTACTGAGTAACTGTTGAGTAACGTCTGATTTATTTTTTAACACAAGACAACAATCAGACAGACAAAAATACAAAATAATCTTTAGGCAAATTATGGCTCATCCAATCAATAAAATAAATTAAAATTAATTAATTACAAAATAGTTTAAATTAAAATAATTCAGGTAAATTCAAGTACTTAATAAATAAAATAATAATAAATAAAATAAATATGCACAAGTAACACAAATTTCCAAACTTTTATACTTTTTACCAGGCAGAACTAGAACGAGGCAGGCCATAAATTCTCATGAACTGTGTGTGTGTCTACAGTGACAGAACAACAGAAGGAAACACACACATTTCATTTCTTTTGTGTTGTGATTGTTGCACATTTGATGCCTTGATGAAAGGGCAATAATAATGAAATACATCTCTACTCCTTTAATTAATCTCAGGAAGCCTCTAGAACTTTCCTTAGTTTCAGGTAAACTAAAGCTTCTGGTTGCAAAGCTGTTTTTGTTTCTCAAAATATCTTCCTTCATGTTCATCAGAACAAAGAGATTTATACAGGTTTGTAACAACATGAGAGTGAGTAAATGATGACAGAATTTTCATTTTGAGTGAAATATCCCTTTATATATGTGTGTTCGGCGCTGTAAGAAACGACACGTCTGACGTCATCTGTTTGTCGGCTCTTGCGGCGCTGAGTAAAGTTGAGCACAAAAAAACTCGAAACAGCTGAACTCGACAAAACTGCTGTGTGTACTGTATGTGTGTACGTGTACGTGTACTGTATGTGTGTACGTGTACTGTATGTGTGTACGTGTACTGTATGTGTGTACGTGTACGTGTACTGTATGTGTGTACGTGTACTGTATGTGTGTACGTGTACTGTATGTGTGTACGTGTATGTGTACTGTATGTGTGTACGTGTACGTGTACTGTATGTGTGTACGTGTACTGTATGTGTGTACGTGTACGTGTACTGTATGTGTGTACGTGTACTGTATGTGTGTACGTGTACGTGTACTGTATGTGTGTACGTGTACTGTATGTGTGTACGTGTACTGTATGTGTGTACGTGTACTGTATGTGTGTACGTGTACTGTATGTGTGTACGTGTATGTGTACTGTATGTGTGTACGTGTACTGTATGTGTGTACGTGTACTGTATGTGTGTACGTGTACGTGTACTGTATGTGTGTACGTGTACTGTATGTGTGTACGTGTACGTGTACTGTATGTGTGTACGTGTACTGTATGTGTGTACGTGTACTGTATGTGTGTACGTGTACGTGTACTGTATGTGTGTACGTGTACGTGTACTGTATGTGTGTACGTGTATTGTATGTGTGTACGTGTACGTGTACTGTATGTGTGTACGTGTACGTGTACTGTATGTGTGTACGTGTAGGTGTACTGTATGTGTGAACGTGTACGTGTACTGTATGTGTGTACGTGTATGTGTACTGTATGTGTGTACGTGTACGTGTACTGTATGTGTGTACGTGTACTGTATGTGTGTACGTGTACGTGTACTGTATGTGTGTACGTGTACTGTATGTGTGTACGTGTATGTGTACTGTATGTATGTACGTGTACTGTATGTGTGTACGTGTACTGTATGTGTGTACGTGTACGTGTACTGTATGTGTGTACGTGTACGTGTACTGTATGTGTGTACGTGTACGGTATGTGTGTACGTGTACGTGTACTGTATGTGTGTACGTGTACTGTATGTGTGTACGTGTACTGTATGTGTGTACGTGTACGTGTACTGTATGTGTGTACGTGTACTGTATGTGTGTACGTGTACGTGTACTGTATGTGTGTACGTGTACTGTATGTGTGTACGTGTACGTGTACTGTATGTGTGTACGTGTACTGTATGTGTGTACGTGTACGTGTACTGTATGTGTGTACGTGTACTGTATGTGTGTACGTGTACGTGTACTGTATGTGTGTACGTGTACGTGTACTGTATGTGTGTACGTGTACTGTATGTGTGTACGTGTACGTGTACTGTATGTGTGTACCTGTACGTGTACTGTATGTGTGTACGTGTACTGTATGTGTGTACGTGTACGTGTACTGTATGTGTGTACGTGTACTGTATGTGTGTACGTGTACTGTATGTGTGTACGTGTACGTGTACGTGTACGTGTACGTGTACTGTATGTATGTACGTGTACTGTATGTGTGTACGTGTACGTGTACTGTATGTGTGTACGTGTACGTGTACTGTATGTGTGTACGTGTACTGTATGTGTGTACGTGTACGTGTACTGTATGTATGTACGTGTACTGTATGTGTGTACGTGTACGTGTACTGTATGTGTGTACGTGTACTGTATGTGTGTACGTGTACTGTATGTGTGTACGTGTAGTTGTACTGTATGTGTGTAGTGTACTGTATGTGTGTACGTGTACATGTACTGATGTGTGTACGTGTACTGTATGTGTGTACGGTTGTATGTGTGTACGTGTAGTGTACTGTATGTGTGTACGTGTACTGTAATGTGTGTACGTGTAGTGTACTGTTTGTGTGTACGTGTACTGTATGTGTGTACGTGTACTGTATGTGTGTACGTGTACGTGTACTGTATGTGTGTACGTGTACGTGTACTGTGTGTACGTGTATTGTAGTGTGTACGTGTACGTGTACTGTATGTGTGTACGTGTACTGTATGTGTGTACGTGTACGTGTACGTGTACTGTATGTGTGTACGTGTATGTGTACTGTATGTGTGTACGTGTACGTGTACTGTATGTGTGTACGTGTACTGTATGTGTGTACGTGTACGTGTACTGTATGTGTGTACGTGTACTGTATGTGTGTACGTGTATGTGTACTGTATGTATGTACGTGTACTGTATGTGTGTACGTGTACTGTATGTGTGTACGTGTACGTGTACTGTATGTGTGTACGTGTACGTGTACTGTATGTGTGTACGTGTACTGTATGTGTGTACGTGTACGTGTACTGTATGTGTGTACGTGTATGTGTACTGTATGTGTGTACGTGTACTGTATGTGTGTACGTGTACGTGTACTGTATGTGTGTACGTGTACTGTATGTGTGTACGTGTACGTGTACTGTATGTGTGTACGTGTACGTGTACTGTATGTGTGTACGTGTACTGTATGTGTGTACGTGTACGTGTACTGTATGTGTGTACGTGTACGTGTACTGTATGTGTGTACGTGTACGGTATGTGTGTACGTGTACGTGTACTGTATGTGTGTACGTGTACTGTATGTGTGTACGTGTACTGTATGTGTGTACGTGTACGTGTACTGTATGTGTGTACGTGTACTGTATGTGTGTACGTGTACGTGTACTGTATGTGTGTACGTGTACTGTATGTGTGTACGTGTACGTGTACTGTATGTGTGTACGTGTACTGTATGTGTGTACGTGTACGTGTACTGTATGTGTGTACGTGTACTGTATGTGTGTACGTGTACGTGTACTGTATGTGTGTACGTGTACGTGTACTGTATGTGTGTACGTGTACTGTATGTGTGTACGTGTACGTGTACTGTATGTGTGTACCTGTACGTGTACTGTATGTGTGTACGTGTACTGTATGTGTGTACGTGTACGTGTACTGTATGTGTGTACGTGTACTGTATGTGTGTACGTGTACTGTATGTGTGTACGTGTACGTGTACTGTATGTGTGTACGTGTACTGTATGTGTGTACGTGTACGTGTACTGTATGTGTGTACGTGTACTGTATGTGTGTACGTGTACGTGTACTGTATGTGTGTACGTGTACTGTATGTGTGTACGTGTACGTGTACTGTATGTGTGTACGTGTACTGTATGTGTGTACGTGTACTGTATGTGTGTACGTGTACGTGTACTGTATGTGTGTACGTGTACTGTATGTGTGTACGTGTACGTGTACTGTATGTGTGCTACGTATACTGTACTGTTGTGTACGTGTACGTGTACTGTATGTGTGTACGTGTACTGTACTGTGTGTACGTGTACGTGTACTGTATGTGTGTACGTGTACTGTATGTGTGTACGGTAGTGTACTGTATGTGTGTACGTGTACTGTGTACTGTATGTCGTGTACGTGTACTGTATGTGTGTACGTGTACGTGTACTGTATGTGTGTACGTGTACTGTATGTGTGTACGTGTACTGTATGTGTGTACGTGTACGTGTACTGTATGTGTGTACGTGTACTGTATGTGTGTACGTGTACGTGTACTGTATGTGTGTACGTGTACGTGTACTGTATGTGTGTACGTGTACTGTATGTGTGTACGTGTACTGTATGTGTGTACGTGTACGTGTACTGTATGTGTGTACGTGTACTGTATGTGTGTACGTGTACGTGTACTGTATGTGTGTACGTGTACTGTATGTGTGTACATGTACGTGTACTGTATGTGTGTACGTGTACTGTATGTGTGTACATGTACTGTATGTGTGTACGTGTATGTGTACTGTATGTGTGTACGTGTACTGTATGTGTGTACGTGTACGTGTACTGTATGTGTGTATGTGTACTGTATGTGTGTACGTGTACGATGTAGTGTGACGTGTACGTGTACTGTATGTGTGTACGTGTACGTGTATGTGTGTGTACGTGTACGTGTACTGTATGTGTGTACGTGTACTGTAATGTGTGTACGTGTACGTGTACTGTATGTGTGTACGTGTACTGTACTGTAGTGTTACGTGTACGTGTACTGTATGTGTGTACGTGTACTGTATGTGTGAACGTGTACTGTATGTGTGTACATGTACGTGTATTGTATGTGTGTACGTGTATGTGTACTGTATGTGTGTACGTGTATTGTATGTGTGTACGTGTACGTGTATTGTATGTGTGTACGTGTACGTGTACTGTATGTGTGTACTTGTACGTGTACTGTATGTGTTTACGTGTATTGTATGTGTGTACGTGTACGTGTATTGTATGTGTGTACGTGTATGTGTACTGTATGTGTGTACGTGTATTGTATGTGTGTACGTGTACGTGTACTGTATGTGTGTACGTGTACGTGTACTGTATGTGTGTACGTGTATGTGTACTGTATGTGTGTACGTGTATGTGTACTGTACGTGTACTGTATGTGTGTACGTGTACTGTATGTGTGTACGTGTACTGTATGTGTGTACGTGTATGTGTACTGTATGTGTGTACGTGTATGTGTACTGTATGTGTGTACGTGTATGTGTACTGTATGTGTGTACGTGTACGTGTATTGTATGTGTGTACGTGTACTGTATGTGTGTACGTGTACGTGTACTGTATGTGTGTACGTGTATGTGTACTGTATGTGTGTACGTGTACGTGTACTGTATGTGTGTACGTGTACGTGTACTGTATGTGTGTACGTGTACGTGTACTGTATGTGTGTACGTGTACGTGTACTGTATGTGTGTACGTGTATGTGTACTGTATGTGTGTACGTGTACGTGTACTGTATGTGTGTACGTGTACGTGTACTGTATGTGTGTACGTGTATGTGTACTGTATGTGTGTACGTGTACGTGTATTGTATGTGTGTACGTGTACGTGTACTGTATGTGTGTACGTGTACGTGTACTGTATGTGTGTATGTGTACTGTATGTCTGCGCCTCGTCCATTAATTCAATAGTATATAGCAGAAAAAGTTCTTCCTTTACTTCTCAGCGTAAGAAATACAAGGTGTGAACTGACTGAAATGTGTCTCACGGTGAAGACTTAAGAGCTCTGTCATATGTCACCTAAAAGACAAACTATCTGCTTTGGCAGACACAGAAGACACCTCATAATGTAGCTGCTCTCTCGCACTTTTACTAAGATAAACATGCTGTCAATATGAGACCAGGGGTGCGGGTTCTCCTCCTCATTTGTGTCTGCATTGCCGACGGTTGATTCTAACATGTTTGTGTTGCTAACTAACGCGTCCCACCGCTGAGATTGAGTATGGTCACGTGACGAGACTGCACAACTACGTGTGATTGGTGAAACACAGTCACGTGGTAGAGCCTTAGAGCCCTCTCTGTCAAAATAAAACATTAAAATTGATGCGTAGAATATAAGAAAAGGTAAAAAGAAAAGTAACGAGATCATTGTAGCCTAATGTAGCGGAGTAAGAGTACAGTTTCTTCTTCACAAATCTACTCAAGTAAAAGTAAAAAGTATAGTGATTTAAAACTACTCCTAGAAGTATCATTTTTTCAAAAACTTACTGAAGTAAATGGAACGTAGTAAATGTAACTCGTTACTACTGACCTCTGCTTGCAAAATGATACTAATTAAACGGTCAAAGTCGTCACTGGATGATTATAGAACATAATACATTATGGGCTCAAATATTAATAGAGAACTTTTCATGCATTTACTTTTTGATCTCGCTACTCGGGGAACAGACACAGTTTCTATAGGATGAGCTTTGTGTGCATGTGTATCAGTGTGATGATGAGGTGAAGGACGGCTATTGAAATTTAGATTTAAATTGTAATTTACCAGTCAGAAGGTGTGCAGTGTCCTGGACATGTGGTCCGAGAGGATTTATATGTACCGACTCAAAACTGATGGATCGAATATTTCTGTTACTATCTCTAATACTTGAGAATAAGTGTTTCTTATTTACACTTATATAGTAACATATATACAATACAATTGAACACATAACAGGCTTTTAGACGTCACTGTGGCGTGTTCGGATTCGCGATTCATCCTCAGAGTATAAAACTTTTTTCAGTCTATAAACTTTGTACAACTGGAAATGCAGGATTATCAAAATCTTTGCAATACTGCAGATAAAATCTGTTGTTTTTTAATCATTATAATAATGGCCACTGTAACGTGTCCATATAAGTAATATATGTTGTTACACTTAAACCCTATAGCACTGAATTAATAACAGACCTGAGATGAAATGTGAGTAAAGAGACAACAGAGAGCTGTTTGTAAACGAGAGAGAAAGAGAAGTATATTTATATATACAGTCTATATCCCACACTACTGTTGTGTCTCTCTACAGCTCTCACACAAATCATAGCTCTTACAGGGAAGACAAGGGGGAGGAGCAACTGGTCATTAAATTAAAGAAACAATAAAATCTGTACATGGCACGTCACCATGTATTAGTAAAGAAGCAAAGAAGAGCTGAAATGCAGTGGAGAGTAAGTGAGTGCACGCACACACACACACACACACACACACACACACACACACAACACACACACAAACAAATCTCTCTATCTCACACACACACACACAAACAAATCTCTCTATCACACACATACATTTACACACACACTCACAAATCTCTATCTCTTTCACACACACATGCACACACACACAATCTTTAAAATGAAGTATTTTAAAACTGTATTATAATATACTTATAAAATAACCTGAACACAGCTGCATCCTGTTTAAGGTGTAAATCTTTAATAAAGATTATTCTCTTTATGAATAAAGACAATCCTGTTCGTAGAAACAATCATTTTATTGCCAATTTCCAAATTTCATAAATCAAAAAAAATATATATATTTTTATAAACAGAACTGTAGAAGCTCCAGCAGGTTTATATGTAAAACAGTAAAAATGTAAGAAAAAAAAATAAAAACAAAAACTGTAAACAAAATCAACATAAAAGGTTTTTTTTCATTTTACAGTCTGCATAGTCTGAAACAACAGAATCACTGTGTACAATAAACAGGTGTTACACTGAACCTGTGTGTGTGTGTGTGTGTGTGTGTGTGTAATAGAACACTGAGCAGGTCAGAAACATTTGTGTTTCCATTCACTTTTGACACGACACATTTCTACAACAGAACAAAAGTGTGTGTGTGTGTGTGTGTGTGTGTGTGTGTGTGTGATCACTGACTTATAATGATCAAAAATTTGTTCCTGTTAGAAAATTAATAATAAAAAATGGAAGCAGCAAACTTTACTGAGGAATAAGAGAAGTAAAAATGTATTTAGGACAAAAAAAAACAACAAAACAAACAAAACAAACCGAGAAATTTAAGTCCAAACTGAGGCACTAAATTTAAATCACATAAAAATCTGTTAAAACTTTAATAACGAAACTTTAAAGTGAGTTAAAGTGTAATAGTGTGTGATGAATCGTGGAGGCCGTACGCTTCCGTTACGTTAGCTACATTAGCTTCATAGCTATTCAGGGTTAAACAAACACTTTGAGCCACACAGTAAAGTTACAGAACATAATATTTTCCCAGCATTCAGTAGAAACAATGATGGAGCTCAGTGACGCTGATTGTAATTCAGATTTCAAATAAAAATGATTTACACTTATTTTAAAACAAAAACAAATCCACGTCCAATCATCACGTCAGATTATAAAACTGCTACAAGACACAAAAACAATAATGTTTTCTGTTCTGTTGTTTTTTTGGCTTCGAGTTTAAAAGTTCCTCTGACCAGCAGAAACGTTCCTCAGGTCCAAATCACAGAAACCTATTTTAATACATTTTTGTTTAAAGTGTGATGTGTTTAGAGTTTAAATATTCAGTGCTGACGTCAGTGACACGTTTGTTCATTTAAAACTAAAATAAAAAGAAAAAACACAGAAACTTTGGTAAAGCTGAAAGTTTGGAGATTTTGGATTATTTTCTATTTTTATGATTGGCTAAAAATAATGCTACAGTTTCAAAAACACTGAGAAAACTGTGGCCTTGTTCAAAATAAACGTATAAAATAAATTTTAAAAATTTATTTTTTTTATTTTTAAAAGCTGTGTTTAAAAACAATACTTGAGTTTCTGATTGAATAAAACTTTAAAACCCAGTTAAATGTAAACAGATTTAAAACAGAGGAAAAAAAAATCAGGAGAATTTGGGAAATGTGTGTTTATACAGGATTAGATGTGTGTGTGTGTGTGTGTGTGTGTGTGTGTGTGTGTGTGTGTGTGTGAGGAAAAAAAATCATTTTGGATTTAACTTTTAAAAGATCTGAAATCATTTTGGAATAAAATTTGGGTAATAAAGTTAAACCTGAGAAGTGACTGGTGTGTGTGTGTGTGTGTGTGTGAGTGTGTGTGTGAGTGTGTGTGTGCGTGCATGTGTGTGTGTGTGTGCGTGCGTGTGCATGTGTGTGTTCCTGTGCTTTATGTGCTCAGATTTATAATCTACATCTGAGCTCGTGTTTGATGGAGTGTTTTAGTGTTTGGTTCTTTTTGTTCCCTGACAAAAAAAAATCCTTTAGAAAGTTTCAGCATCTGAGTTCAAATGTTTCATTAAACATCACGGAACGCTGAAAGATGATGATGAAGATGATGATGAAGATGATGATGTGGAAGAGGACAGCGACATTCGCTCAGTGATGCATGTTGTTTTCTCTGACAGATTAAGGCATGTGCGAGGTTGTAAAGGCGAGGTTTTGAGGTTGGGAGGTTTAGAGCTGGAGCCTGAGGAGTGATTGACGTCACGGCTCTCGGAGCTGACGCAGTTTGGCGTAAACATCATCGGCGCAGCTCAGTTCCTCAAACACGGGCAGTAAATTCAGCAGCTCCGTGTCCTCTACGTCATCGAACCACGACAGCACAGGGACCTGAAACAGCACCATCAGGGTGAGAGATCCACACCAAACATCACCATGTTCCTCCTCACTGATCTGACATTTATTTACTACTTATAAATAATAATAATAACTAGAACGTACATTTCCTGATAAATTAATATTTTTTCTAAATAAGAATCATTTATTCCAGTTTCAGTATAATGTGTGAACTACTTTTTGGAAAAAGGAACAAAATTAAACATTAAAGCTTCTGCTGCTGAAATGAGACACAATTAATAATAATTAATAATAAAAACTATAAAAACAAAGAAAATAAATCAGTTAAATTAGACGAATGTGTCACGTGACCCTCTCATCCGTCCTTATCCTCCTTGACCTTTCAGCAGTGTTTGATACGGTCAACCATAAGACTCTCTTGTCCACCCTCAGGAGTCTTGGGATTTGCAGATCAGCTTGGGAATGGTTCACTTCCTACCTGGAAGGACGCTCATATCAGGTAACATGGAGAGGAGTGACATCTGCTCCACGCAGACTCTCCACTGGTGTCCCACAGGGCTCAGTACTTGGTCCTCTTCTTTTCTCCCTGTATACTCACTCTCTTGGTGAAGTTATTTCCTCACATGGGTTCTCTTACCACTGCTATGCTGATGATACACAACTTATCTTCTCATCTTCTCTTTCCCACCCTCAGATAACACAGTGTCTGATCAGATCTCAGCATGTCTGGCAGAAACTTCATCATGGATGACTGCTCATCAGTTAAAGCTCAATCCTAGCAAAACTGACCTGCTGATCATCAGGTGATTCATCCCCAGGTCATGACTATATCCTTACACAACGATCTGATCTCCCCTTCAGCCACAGCTCACAACCTTGGGGTAACCATGGACACTCAACTGTCCTTTTCCTCTCATGTTGCTAATGTGACTCGCTCATGTCGGTTTCTTCTCTACAACATTAGAAGGATTCGACCATTTCTGTCCACACAGGCTGCTCAGGTACTTGTTCAGTCTCTTGTCATTTCTAGACTGGATTACTGTAACACACTTCTGGCAGGTCTACATGTGAACGCAATCCGTCCTCTGCAAATGACCCAAAATGCAGCTGCACGGCTTGTTTTCAACCCGCCAAAGTTCTCCACACCATCACACATCTCTCAGAGTAAGAGGTAAGTTTACTACAAGACTCTTCTCTGTACTGCACCGAGGTGGTGGGATGAACTTCCCCTAGAGGTCCGAACAGCTGAGTCACTGGATATTTTCAAGCGGCGGTTGAAGACCTACTTATTCAGGAAACACTTCAACTAGAACTTCTTTCTTTATCTTTCGCATTTTAAAAAAAAAAAAAACAAAAAAAAAAACACCTTTTGACATGTTTTCGTTGTAACTCTGAACAAATGTTTTAAACTCATGGTATCTTAAGTATGTAACTTAGTGATCCAGCATTAATGTATTCAATGTTAGAGATTTAAGCACTTATGTACGTCGCTCTGGATAAGGGGGTCTGTCACATGATGTAAATGTAAATGTAAATGTCATTAGTCCTTTATTATTTTATTACATTATTAATTATTTATTTTAGTGTTCATTATTTATTAGTGTTATTTAACAGAACCTACTGAATGGACACACGCGCTTACGCACACTCACACACACGCTCACACACACACACGCACGCTCACGCACACTAACACACACGCTCACTCACACACTCACGCACATGTCCACACCCTAACACACACCCTAACACACACACACACACTCACAGCGTTTTCAGGATGGAAGATGTAGGATGCAGGAGAATTGTCCAGGATGAGGGTTTTGTTGAGCTGTCGGCCGAGTCGACTCAGATCTTTAACATAACAGCCATGATGGAAAACACACGACTCACGGAACAGTCTCGCTCGGAAAACTCCACACTGATCCAGTAAATCTGTAACCGGGTCAGCGTACTGACACACACACACACACACAGATAGAGGATGAGTAAATCAGAGTGTGTTATTACGGAGCACTGATGGGTTTCATGTGTGTAGTTCAGTGGTGTACTTTAGCGAGGCTGGCGGTGAACAACACACACTCAAACATCTCTCCCATTCGCTGGAGGAACTTATCGACATGTGGCCTCTTGAGGACGTACACCTGCGCACACACACACACATCCCACACACACACACACACACACACACAGTATCTGAGGTCACTGGAACGTTCAAGTCAGAATATTTGCTCATGCTGGAGTTCGGACACGTGACCAGGAAATCATGTGATACACCAGAGAGGTTCTTATTGGCTGCTTATCACAGTATAAACATTGCTGCTGTGTCCCACGATGACGCTCGACTGCCTCCGGAAACAAGTAATCAAAAATAGGCGTGTGTGTGTGTGACATCCAGCCTATCCTGGATTACTTGAATCCGGCTGAAGCCCAAATATACAGAGAATATTAACACTCACATTTAATAAACACTAATCACCACACACACACACACACACACACTAATATATATAGATGACACTCTGCCAACAAAAAAATTCATCATTTAAGCCCTGAAAGACAAAAATGTTCAAATTCCATACAAATTATTTATCTGCTTATTACAAAACATTGAAAACAAAAAATCCACAATAAAGCCACAATGAGCTTAATATAATATTAATACCACACAATCTAAATATTAATGACTATTTAATCATCTATTTATCCTTAAACTCATTCGATTGATAAAGTTAATTAAGTTATTTGCTGTTGACTTTATTACTTAACGTTACAGGATTCTGAACTGAACGAACACATCATATTAAATCCCTGCGTCTTTAAACGAGTGTAAATGTTCAGTACCTGGTGTGTGGTTCCCTCGATCTCCACCGGAACGATAAAGTCAGCGTTACTGATTGGCTAAAAGCATCCAATCAGGCTCAGGTTAAAAACAGGCCACATGAACATGAGGAGTATTTATACAGTGGATCATTATTAAAGTGTACAGAGTGATAAAGTACCTTAAAGGAGCTGTGGACCAGAGTCTCATCCAGATCAATAACCACACAGATCTTCCCCTCGTCCTCCGGAGTCACGTCCGGCAGCAGACTCGACTCACACACCTGAACAGGTACAGAATCAATCACATTCATTACACAGCATCAGAACACAGCACACTGCTCTCAGCCAATCAGAACACAGCACACTGCTCTCAGCCAATCAGAACACAGCACACTGCTCTCAGCCAATCAGAACACAGCACAAATCAGTAAACATCAGCAGCTCTGTATAAAGTTGTAAATAATTCATTTCTCTACGTTGATGAGGTAAAAGTCTGTATTTGTCAGTAGATCAGAAGGAAGTAAAGGATTCATTTGTTCACCTTTGTGATGGATCCGTTCTCCTCTGTAGGGAGCAAGGCATCATGGGAAGGCAGCGGTGTCTGAGCAGCATCTTGTGCACGCAGGCAGCAGAACAGAGCTTTAAAGATGTTCCTGCTCCGGGGCTTCTTCAGAGAACATTTTTTCACCTGGCCTGAAGAGACACAAAAATACACACATCAGTGCTGATGACACTCAGAGAGACACAACTACACACAGTTACACTAACAAACACACACACAGTTACACTAACAAACACACACACGTTTAACAACTACTAAACAAAACACATTCACTGACGAACACATTGTGTAGGAATTTATTACATATAGTGAAACATTGACAGGCTTCAAGATAAGGTATAAACACTGGCCCCGCCCCTCGGCCCCGCCCATTTACCTGATCTCTGTGTGTTTATGTGAACTAAAGTGTGAGATCTAGTGCACTCCAGAGGAGGCTGCCTAAGTAGGTGATCTAGGTCACGGATGAAGGTGTGTCTCAAATCACGTGACAGTAAACAGACAATCAGACACCAGAATATCATAATAATATCAAAGATCAGACAAATCAGACACCTGATCAAATCTCATTAATAAACACAAGGTCAGAACAGTGTGTGTGATTAATACAAACACAGACACACACACAGACACACACAGACACACACACAGAGACACACACACAGAGACACACACACAGAGACACAGACACACACAGAGAGACACACACACACACACAGAGACACACACACAGAGACACAGACACAGAGACACACACACACACAGAGACAGACACACAGAGACACAGACACAGAGACACACACACACACAGAGACAGACACACAGAGACACAGACACACACACAGACACATACACAGAGACACATACACAGAGACACACACAGAGACACAGACACACACAGAGACACACACACACACACACAGAGAGACAGACACACAGAGACAGACACATACACAGAGACAGACACACACACACAGAGACACACACAGAGACAGACACACACACACAGAGACACACACAGAGACAGACACATACACAGAGACACAGAGACACAGACAGAGACACAGACACACACACAGAGACAGACACACACACAGAGACACAGAGACACAGACAGAGACACACACAGACAGAGACAGAGACAGACACACACACACACACACACACACACACACAGACAGAGACACACACACACAGACAGAGACACACACAGACAGAGACACACAGAGACACAC
This sequence comes from Tachysurus vachellii, assembly GCF_030014155.1. NCBI lineage: Eukaryota > Metazoa > Chordata > Actinopteri > Siluriformes > Bagridae > Tachysurus > Tachysurus vachellii. The sequence goes on along the minus strand of NC_083481.1, from coordinate 264,174 downwards.
AGAGACAGACACATACACAGAGACAGACACACACACAGAGACACAGACAAACACACACACACAGACAGAGACACAGACACACACACAGAGACAGACACACACACAGAGACAGACACACACACAGAGACAGACACACACACAGAGACAGACACACACACAGAGACAGACACACACACAGAGACAGACACATACACAGAGACAGACACATACACAGAGACAGACACATACACAGAGACAGACACACACACACAGACAGAGACACACACACAGACAGAGACACACAGAGACAGACAGAGACAGACAGAGACACACAGAGACAGACACACACACAGAGACAGACACATACACAGAGACAGACACACACAGAGACAGACACACACAGAGACAGACACACACAGAGACAGACACACACACAGAGACACAGACAGACACACACACACAGACAGAGACACAGACAGACACACAGAGACAGACACACACACAGAGACAGACACACACACACAGACAGACACACACACAGAGACAGACACACACACAGACAGAGACACACACATACACAGAGACAGACACACACACACAGACAGACACACACACACAGACAGAGACACACACACACAGACAGAGACACACAGAGACAGACACACACACACAGACAGAGACACACACACAGACAGAGACACACAGAGACAGACACACACACAGAGACAGACACACACACAGAGACAGACACACACACAGAGACAGACACACACACAGAGACAGACACACACACAGAGACAGACACACACACAGAGACAGACACACACACAGAGACAGACACACACACAGAGACAGACACACACACAGAGACAGACACACACACAGAGACAGACACACACACAGAGACAGACACACACACACAGACAGAGACACACAGAGACAGACACACAGAGACACAGACACACACACACACAGACCAACACACACACACACACAGACAGAGACACAGACACACACACAGAGACACAGACACACACACAGAGACACAGACACACACACAGACCAACACACACAGAGACAGACACACACACAGAGACACAGACACACACACAGACCAACACACACACACACACACACACACACAGACAGAGACACAGACACACACACAGACCAACACACACACAGAGACACAGACACACACACACACACACACACAGACCAACACACACACACACAGACCAACACACACACACACAGACCAACACACACACAGAGACACAGACACACACACACACACACACACACACACACACACACAGACCAACACACACACACACACACACAGGTGTTCCTATGTGTTTTAGTATCTCACCTGTTTTGGAGGGCAGCTGATCTTCTCTCTGCACTTGTGTGATGACAGAACTTTCCATCTAATAAAATCCAGTTTCTCAATCTCACTTTCATTAAACACGCATTACTCACACAGTCTGTTACACTCACACACACACACACACACACACACACACACACTCACACTCACACTCACACACACACACAGAGAAATAAACCATTAAAAACACACTGCATCCGAACACGAGCGCGCGCCTTTCGCCCCAAAACAAACTTCCGCCTCGCGCAAATTGTCCAATATACAAATGTTCAGTGTCACTTTTCTGGAGCCATAAAGTAAAAGAGTGAAAATAAAAATCGCTCAATTCGGTTCCAACATGGAGAACAAAACAAGGCAGAGGAAATGAGAGACGGTTTCAAGCCCCCCCTCCCGCTCTCTAGCGCGCGCTCACACTGAGAGGGAAAGAGACTCTTATAGACTGTAAATAACGCTTTAATTACAGAAATGTTCACGTTATAACACTAATAATCACAGAGTCGGGTTTAGAAACGCGTGACATTTATAAATGTGTACTTAAGTGCAATAACGGAAGCACAAAGAGCCTTAAAGATCACGATGTACCGAATAAAAAGCGTCTGTTTGGTGTTTTACAGTAAAAACTGTTTTATTTATTTATGCTCGTGTTCACATTATAGTTCTGTCACACACTATTACTATCAGAACCCGAACCGACTCTCAAAATGGAATTGTAACCGGAATCGACTCCGGGAAATGGTATTAAACAGGGACGGAATCAAAACAAGTCTAGGCTAAGAATAGGAATCGACTCCACGAAACTGAATTGTAACCGGAATCGTTCTTGGTTGTTGTTATTAATACACCGTAAAACTCTGAATAGACGCTCACTCACATTTTGACAGTTAGTATTTATCTTAGCAAGCGGCTAAATGCTAACAGTGTTCAATGTAACGTAAAAACTATTAACTATTAATTTTTATCTTAATTTCCGTGCAGAAATTAGAATGTAATGATTTTAAGACACGATTACTGCATTTTTAATGAAAAACGCAGACGCTAACTACACGGTAAAACCGCTACAAGCTAACACCAGACCCCATTTAGACCACAGAACAAATCCCACAGGTCAGAAGCACCGACGCATTAAAGCGGTGTTTAAAACCATGTTCTCATTTATTTCGTTTTATTTTAATGCGCTTTTCACCGCAGGATTCTGGGGGAGTTTTGCTGAAACACCGGGCGCCTTGAAACCGTCCTGCGGCGGCGGATTTGGGAGCCGCGCATTCCATCTAAATTATAACAAAATAAAATCTCAAATAAAATCTATTCTAAATGTAAAATAACTCACAATTAAAAAAGCTGTTTATTATTTATTTATCTTCATGAAACGAAGCGGTGCAGATTTGTGCGTTTTCTCTCATGAATGTTTTGTTATTGTTAATAATTCATTCATTTTTATTTTCTGGACGTTTTGAAATTATTTTAATGAAATATTCTTATTATCGTGACATCATTAATACGTTATAAATTATTTGTTACATATAAACGTCTAAAATTTGTATCCGTTTGTAGATAAAGAGGAACGAAACAGACTGAAGATTTAAGTAATAAATGAATAAAAAGTAAATATTGCTATAAATAATCTACATTAGTGCACAGAGGCTTCATCGGATTATTAACTTTATCCTTCACTTTTAGCTTTTTATTCACCTTTATTTAATTTACACTCGAGTTTCTGTAAAGATATCAATTCTAACTGGATTTTTCTTTGTAAATGTATTTATTGTGGAGAAATGACTCTGACCAGCAGGAGGCGCTAAAACACAGATAATAACAGTCGCGTTAATCCTTAGATTAAAAAACTCATTTAAATAATTAAACATGTAATAAATCCGAATCCAGCTTCACTCTCACATTCACACTCTGTAAAAGTTCCTCATGTCTTTTTATAGCAATCATGGAGACTTTGGAGGTTCTACTTTAAGAACCATTTATTTTTATATACATGTTGAAGATCACAGTGTTATGTGTTTAGCACATGTTAGTCTGATCTCTGAGTCTGATCTCTGAGTCTGATCTCTGAGTCTGATGTCTGAGTCTGATCTCTGAGTATGATCTCTGAGTCTGAGTCTGATCTCTGAGTCTGATGTCTGAGTCTGATCTCTGAGTCTGATCTCTGAGTCTGAGTCTGATGTCTGAGTCTGATCTCAGAGTCTGAGTCTGATGTCTGAGTCTGATCTCTGAGTCTGATGTCTGAGTCTGATCTCTGAGTCTGAGTCTGATGTCTGAGTCTGATCTCTGAGTCTGATGCCTGAGTCTGATGTCTGAGTCTGATCTCTGAGTCTGATGTCTGAGTCTGATGTCTGAGTCTGATCTCTGAGTCTGATCTCTGAGTCTGATCTCTGAGTCTGATCTCTGAGTCTGAGTCTGATGTCTGAGTCTGATCTCTGAGTCTGATGTCTGAGTCTGATCTCTGAGTCTGATGCCTGAGTCTGATGTCTGAGTCTGATGTCTGAGTCTGATCTCTGAGTCTGATCTCTGAGTCTGATCTCTGAGTCTGAGTCTGATGTCTGAGTCTGATCTCTGAGTCTGATGCCTGAGTCTGATGTCTGAGTCTGATGTCTGAGTCTGATGTCTGAGTCTGATCTCTGAGTCTGATCTCTGAGTCTGATCTCTGAGTCTGATGTCTGAGTCTGATCTCTGAGTATGATCTCTGAGTCTGAGTCTGATGTCTGAGTCTGATCTCTGAGTCTGATGTCTGAGTCTGATCTCTGAGTCTGATCTCTGAGTCTGAGTCTGATGTCTGAGTCTGATCTCAGAGTCTGA
>NC_083481.1:212500-255000 GCF_030014155.1 Tachysurus vachellii | reverse complement strand
TGATGTATGCACTATACTGAGTATGATGTGTGCACTATACTGAGTACGATGTATGCACTATATACTGAGTACGATGTATGCACTATACTGAGTATGATGTATGCACTATACTGAGTATGATGTGTGCACTATACTGAGTATGATGTATGCACTATACTGAGTATGATGTATGCACTATACTGAGTATGATGTATGCACTATACTGAGTATGATGTATGCACTATACTGAGTATGATGTGTGCACTATACTGAGTATGATGTGTGCACTATACTGAGTATGATGTATGCAGTATACTGAGTATGATGTATGCACTATATACTGAGTATGATGTATGCACTATACTGAGTATGATGTATGCACTATACTGAGTATGATGTATGCACTATATACTGAGTATGATGTATGCACTATACTGAGTATGATGTGTGCACTATACTGAGTATGATGTATGCACTATACTGAGTATGATGTGTGCACTATACTGAGTATGATGTATGCACTATACTGAGTATGATGTATGCACTATATACTGAGTATGATGTATGCACTATACTGAGTATGATGTATGCACTATACTGAGTATGATGTATGCACTATACTGAGTATGATGTGTGCACTATACTGAGTATGATGTATGCACTATACTGAGTATGATGTGTGCACTATACTGAGTATGATGTATGCACTATACTGAGTATGATGTATGCACTATACTGAGTATGATGTGTGCACTATACTGAGTATGATGTGTGCACTATATACTGAGTATGATGTATGCACTATACTGAGTATGATGTGTGCACTATACTGAGTATGATGTATGCACTATATACTGAGTATGATGTATGCACTATACTGAGTATTATGTATGCACTATAGTGAGTATGATGTGTGCACTATACTGAGTATGATGTATGCACTATATACTGAGTATGATGTGTGCACTATATACTGAGTATGATGTATGCACTATACTGAGTATGATGTATGCACTATACTGAGTATGATGTATGCACTATACTGAGTATGATGTATGCACTATACTGAGTATGATGTGTGCACTATACTGAGTATGATGTGTGCACTATACTGAGTATGATGTGTGCACTATACTGAGTATGATGTGTGCACTATACTGAGTATGATGTGTGCACTATACTGAGTATGATGTATGCACTATACTGAGTATGATGTATGCACTATACTGAGTATGATGTGTGCACTATACTGAGTATGATGTATGCACTATACTGAGTATGATGTATGCACTATACTGAGTATGATGTATGCACTATACTGAGTATGATGTGTGCACTATACTGAGTATGATGTGTGCACTATACTGAGTATGATGTGTGCACTATACTGAGTATGATGTATGCACTATACACTGAGTATGATGTGTGCACTATACTGAGTATGATGTATGCACTATACTGAGTATGATGTATGCACTATACTGAGTATGATTACATTATGAGAAAAGTAACATTTTTTCTCATTTTATACAACTGAACAATAGAGGGTTAAGGGCCTTGCTCAGGGGCCCAGCAGTGGCAGCTTGGTGGGCCCGGGGATTTGAACTCACAACCTTCAGATTGGTAATCCAAGACCGAAAACCACTAGGCTACCACAGCCCACACTCACACACTAAACACTAAACACTCACACACTAAACACTCACACATTAAGCACTCACTTACTAAACACGTAAAAACTAAACACTCACACACAAAACACTAAACACTCACACACTAAACACTCACACACTAAGCACTCACTTACTAAACACGTACAAACTAAACACTCACACACTAAACACTAAACACTCACACACTAAACACTCACACACTAAACACACACACACTAAGCACTCACTTACTAAACACGTACAAACTAAACACTCACACACAAAACACTAAACACTCGCACACTAAACACTTGCACACTAAACACTCACACAAGAAACACTCACTCACTAAACAGTCACAGTCTAAACATTCACTCACTAAACACTCACACACAAAACACTCACACAAGAAACACTCACTCACTAAACAGTCACAGTCTAAACATTCACTCACTAAACACTCACACACTAAACACTCACACACTAAACACACACACACTAAACACTCACACACTAAACACACACTAAACACACACACACTAAACACTCACACACTAAACACACACACACTAAACACACACACACTAAACACACACACACTAAACACTCACACACTAAACACTCACACACTAAACACTCACACACTAAACACACACACACACTAAACACTCACACACTAAACACTCACACACTAAACACACACACACTAAACACTCACACACTAAACACACACACACTAAACACACACACACTAAACACTCACACACTAAACACACACACTAAACACTCACACACTAAACACACACACACTAAACACACACACTAAACACTCACACACTAAACACTCACACACTAACCACACACACTAAACACTCACACACTAAACATACACACACTAAGCACTCACACACTAAACACACACACTAAACACTCACACACTAAACACACACACACTAAACACTCACACACTAAACACACACACTAAACACTCACACACTAAACACACACACTAAACACACACACACTAAACACTCACACACTAAACACACACACACTAAACACACACACTAAACACTCACACACTAAACCCACACACTAAACACTCACACACTAAACACTCACACACTAAACACACACACACTAAACACACACACTAAACACACACACTAAACATACACACACTAAACACACACACACTAAACACTCACACACTAAACACTCACACACTAAACACACTCACTAAACACTCACACACTAAACACACACACTAAACACACACACTAAACACTCACACACTAAACACACGCACACTAAACACACACACTAAACACTCACACACTAAACATTCACACACTAACCACACACACACTAAACACTCACACACTAAACATACACACACTAAACACTCACACACTAAACACACACACTAAACACTCACACACTAAACACACACACTAAACACTCACACACTAAACACACACACACTAAACACTCACACACTAAACACTCACACACTAAACACTTTTAAGGAGGATGATGTGACATTACCTTGGCTGGAGATTCCACTTCCTGTTTATCATCTGAATTTAAATGCAACACAAAACACACTTTACACACAAATGCATTTCTATACTATTGTATAATCAAATATTTGTATCACTATATTTAGATTACATCAGTATTAGTAATACTAAATACACACACACACACACACACACACACACACACACACACACACTCCTGGCTCTTACCGCTGTGTGTATGTGTGTAGGTGATGTTGCCGTAAATTGGGTTCTCCTCCATCTCTCTGTTTTTCAGGCTTACACTGACACACACACATGTAAAATCAATAAACATAGTGTGTGTGTGTGTGTGTCTGACACACACACTAACACACACTGACACACACTCTGACACACACACTGACACACACTGACACACACTCTGACACACACCAACAAACACTCTGACACACTGATACACACACAGACACAGACACACACATGTAAAATCAATAAACATACTGTGTGTGTGTGTGTGTGTGTCTGACACACACACTGACACACACCGACAAACACTCTGACACACTCTGACATACTCTGATACACACACTAACACACCCTCAGACACACTGACACACACACTGACACACACATGTATAAGAGGTATATGAATGTTTATCTTTTATCTTTATGAATGTTAGTTATATATATTTTACATTTTTAGTCCAGTTTATTTACTTTCACTAAAAGTTTAGTCTCTAAAATCTAAAGGTACTTAAAACACAATAAACTTTTTAATCTGCCATGAGGCACCAGATCCAGACTTCAAAATAAAGAATGAAAGATAAACAAATAAAAAATTCTTTTTCTTCATTTACAGCATTTAGCAGACACTTACATACAGAGTGACTTACAATTTATACAAATGAGGGTTAAGGGCCTTGCTCAGGGGCCCAGCAGTTGCAGCTTAGTGAACCTGGGATTCAAACTCATGACCTTCCGATCAGAAGTCCAACTGATATTGTAAGATTTTTTCTGTTTTGCTTTAAATAGTAATTAGGTTCTTCTCAATGAATTAGATGTGGTTTTAATAATGGGGTTAATCCTCTGTGAATAGACTTAAGTCATGATCTGTTTTAAGTGTGTGTGTGTGTGTGTGTGTGTGTGTGTGTGTGTGTGTTTGTGTGTGTGTGTGAGTGTGTGTTTGTGTGTGTGTGTTTGATTAGGATTTTAATTTACCTCCTTCTGAATCGGGGTAGAAACTGTTTCCCTTTAGCTGAGGATGAGAAATGATTTAGACAAAGTGTCTCTGCCATTACTTTGTTAATGTAGCTAACCTGTAATGAAAGCGTATGGCTACCAGATTAGCATGATCTCACCTGTGAGGCGTTTTTGTACACAGCATAAAATGTTGCAGCAGAAAGACAACAGCAGAAGCACAGCGATCGCTGCTAACACACCCCACAGCCCAGAGGAACCTTGGAACACCCAGAACCCTGCAGAGAACACACACACACATCAGTTCAACAGGACACGGTTCTCCCACAGCTCTGATATCATACACTGTTAAAGACAGATGATCAGGGCTGAGTTTCTCCTGAAAGCATCACAAGATTAAGATGACCTTATCCAGGAGAGAGAGAGAGAGAGAGAGAGAGAGAGAGAGATGCTTGCTGTACCATTAATCAGTCATCTCTGTGCTATGATGTTCTTGGGGATCAAATAACGCTGATGAACCTACTCACCATATGTAGAGTTATGCACCATGTCTGAAGTGTCAGTAATGACGATGTCCATACACTGAGCTGTGTTGTGAGTTAAAGGTGTGTGTTATAAATTGAGGATGCGAGTGTGTGCAGGATGTAAACACCTCCGCTCGACTTGACAACTAATCAGCAAAGCAAGAAAGTCTGCACAAAACCACATCTGGCTTTCGGGAGGAAATCTGCTGCTCTGCACACGGAGTGTCGGGTAACGTAGCATGTGTGTGTGTGTGTGTGTGTGTGTGTGTGTGTGTGTGAGAAATCCATGTCATAGTACAAAGATGTTAGAAAAAAGCTCTGTGTGTGTGTGTGTGTGTGTGTGTGTGTGTGTGTTGTAAGAAATAAAAAAATGTGTGAAAATAAAACGATGAGGTAAAGATCTTAATGAAGTACAAGAAGAACAAGAAGTTTATTCCAATGTAGCAGTGACATGAAGTACATTGTGTTCATCAGCAGTGGCGCCCCAGAAACGTTTAATAGGGTGGCCAGAGGAGGCCACAGCAAATCTTGTAGTGTAGTGTGTGTTATATTTAGTTTAGTTTGTGGTTAATGTAACAATATCATCACTCATCTTTTTGGTGGCTGCTGCGTGTGCTTTATTTTATTTATTTATTTATGTATTTATATATTTATTTTTCACTTCATGAACTATTGTGAATTTTCATTATGCATTCAAATTCAAATTCATACTAGGGGTCGCCACAGGGGGGCGCCCCTGTTCATCAGAGTCAGTAAGAACCCAGGACAAATCCTGCTCAAGCATTTTATACTGTTTTTCCCTCTTTATGTCAGGATCCAGCCCGGACTTTGGCCACGTGCTTTTATTTATGTTCTGTGTCACGTGTCTGTCCCACCCCTGTCTCTTCCTCCCCGCCTCTGCACACTTGTTCCTCATGTGTTAATTGTTATGTGTATTTAATTACTTGGGTTTGGAGCAGAGACATTCAGAAACCATCACAGCCAACGGGAACGTCCCACATTGATCAATGAATTATCTGCAATCTGCCGTTTCAATATGGTACACAGACAACATGACATCATGCATTGACAAAGAAGAGAAAGATGCAGAAACACACAGCAGAAAGTTACATCCCAAATCAGATCAGATTATACAATAACCAAATCACCACCATGCATTTGTTTAGTCAAAACATTATCCTTTGAGCTTTGACACTACGGTCATCCTTTCTTTGCATTATGACAATGACATTAACATAACATTAACATATGTAATAACATATTATTATATATTTTAGTAACTCAAAATCACATTCTGGGATCTTCCTCAAAGACTAGATGTTCCTCTGGATTCAATGACATTGTCTGTAGGGTGAAATTTACATACAGAAAGTAATATTTTCCTATGAACCGATCTGTCTCTGGTATTATACAAAGTAAAGTATCGTTAATCGGACAAAGTGTTAACATGTGGTTATCATTAACAAAGATAGACAAGAGATTGTGTGTTGTAGTGACACATGTTCTCCTGTTTAAAACTATTACTCGTGTAAGATTATTGTGGACATGCACTAGGATGATATCACAAGCTTCATCGTTAGTGTGGGGTGATTATTTAAGGCATCACACTCACAAATAAAACCAATGTAGTTTTGTCACAGCGTTCTGTGTCCAATCCTCGCCATTCTCCTGATGGTAACTGTGTGATAAACCTTGGTAGGTCCTTTCTTTACTTTAATACATTCTTCTGTAATACTCCCAAATTGTCCATGCTTAGAATCCTTTTAAACAATTGTTCCTTGGGATTATTTACTTGAAGATGTTCTCTGAGGAGGTGATGAACTGGTTGCAACAGCACTGTGATACCTCTGGAACGCTGTTGTCAAGAAGACCTTATAGATTCCTGTTACACTCTCTGTTACACTGTTCATCTGGGTCTGGAGACCATGCTGTAAGGTTCACCAAGACCAGAACATGGATCCATTATAGATAAACACTTGGGGACAGCGTTGGGCACTCTTGTATTTAATGCTGTCACGAGAGCTGCCTTTCTTGTCCATCTCCACATCTTTATTTCTTTATGATCTGAAAAACACTTGAGAACATAATGAATTTATCCCCCTTTTTTTTAATAAACACAACACAAACCGACACATATAACAAACACATACAACAAATGAATTATTTACATGGCCCTTATATGACTGCCATCAGCTTTTTATGACATTAATGGATCGATGTGGAACGATCTCTAACCAGGTTGTTGGTTTTCACTTTTGTGGCACAGCTTGTGATGTGAATCTCTGCCTGATCTCTCACAGTGAGCAGACCATGGACCCTCAGGTTGGTAATTCTTTACCACAACATCATCACACTGATGGTGCTCATTCTGAACAAAATGCATTTTGTTTTTCTGACTTTGCCAAATTTGTTGTGTGGCTCGATGAAAAACAGCAGGAAAGGAGTCACACAGATTCTTGAGCTCCTTTCTCAGACTGTTTACTGTAGTCTGTAACTGGTTTAAATCCGTCTTGGCTCCTGTTCTCTTAAGGGAACATTTGCATTCCCTTGAAATATGTCCCTCTTTGCCACATGAATAACACACCAGGAGGTTATCAGGGTTATGAGGAGGTAGTCTTTCCTTTCTATCTCCTGTAGTGTAGTTCTCTTTTTTCCAGAAAACCTGTCTGGCTCTATTCTTATTGACTATTCTATATTCTATATAATCTATATATTCTATATAATCTATATAATCTATATGTGACCTTTGGTCTAATCTGGCCCAGTCTGACCCACTCTTCACAAGCACACACACTCAGGATGTGGATGATATTCAGTTTATTTTCTGCACACAAAGCAGTAAAAATGAGAGAATAGTGAGTCATTGAGATGATCTACAGCTCCATCCACAGCAGTTCTCTCTAACTCTGCTTTCAATATAACTAACAATTTACTCAAAATGTATTTAACAAGACAAATAAAAATAAATAAAAATTCTGAATTGTAATTTTTTTTCCAAGAAATTATACAACATGGCTTTGATTTTTTTTCCTTTCTTCTTAAATTTAAATGTTGTGATCGTATAGTGCATTTAACATTAATTAAGAATATGAATAACATTGAATAAAATTATTTGAACATTAATACAGCATAGCAGTTTGCAATAAACATTTGCAAAACAAAGTAAATGCTATATAATAAACAATTACCTGCACACAAAGCAGTAAAAATGAGAGAATAGTGAGTCATTGAGATGATCTACAGCTCCATCTATTTAAGAAACATTTCATGTGGTTAGAGAGCACATGGGACAATGGCGCACATTAAAATATTAGTGCAATCACGCAAACAGAAATAAAATGATCAAAATTCCAAGAAATATAAACAGAAAACACTCCAAAAATCAACCAGCGTCCACTGTGTGCAATCCCTTACATGCATCGTCTAATATTTGAACATGACACCAATATTTTATAACTCTTAGCACAGAGCTGCAAAAGAAACGACTCACCCACAGCAGTTCTCTCTAACTCTGCTGCAGATAGTTCAAACTCAGCGCGCAATAGCGCCACCGGCGCGTCCAATAGGATGTATTATCACATTACAGCAGGATTTATCCAAAGAACCCTCTGTAATATTCATCCCGTTACATACACCCCCCTTAAATCCTGCTTAATGTGGGCAAACAACAACAAGAATTAAAACAACAGTGAAGAAAGATAGAAAAAAAAAGGGTATGGAACTCCCACCTCATGTGGTCAATGAATAAAGAAGAGAATAAAAACTCAACGAGTATGATTATCTGTCAATCAAAAGATTCTTCAATAAGAAGTACCTAGAGACAAGGGAGGCGCCTAACCCCAGTCTGAAAGTAGACTAAAGAGATGCCTGTTACACCTCAAAAATTCCATCATGTAATAACTCGATCGAATTTCAATCTCTATATCAGTTCGTTTCCGTGTTCTCAACTTTGTATGACAAACACTTTACACTGTAACACTAAGTGAAAACGCTTCTAAATAGATAAACAAAAGAACTCACTGTAGAGTCTGAACTGTCTATGTGTTGTTTGTTCATGTCATAAATCAGTCTTTTAGTAGGCTTAATGACTCTGCCAAGTCTAGTGCGAGTTACTGCAGCCTCTGCCTGCCTTGGCTGTGTGCAAACCACAGACCCCTCATCATGGATAGCTTCATCCTTGACTTGTTCTCCCTGAGTTGAGTTAAAGTCTTGACCTCCTACTTCTGGCAGATCAACATCACTTGTCACTTTGGCATCATTTCTGTTCTGCTGGTTCCCAGCATCAGTGCTTGCCAAGTCCAGTATCTCTGACACACAATCTGACACGTCAGGTGAGTCTGTACAGTTTGTACATTCATCCTCCTTATCAAAACCATCAGTATTACTTAATATCCAGTTTGCAGTTCTGTCATCACGATCAACTTTGTTTTCCTGAAGATCAATTTCATCATTCACATCATTTTGATCTGATTCCTGGTGTTCATCAACTGGTAGGAAGTTCACAGATAACAAAAGATTTCTATGGACTATCCTCACTTTGTCAGAGTTGATTTCTCGAATCTTGTAAACATTGATATCAGGATACACCTCAGTGACTTCATATGGAGATGACTCCCATTTGTCAGAAACTTTTCTTCTACCTTTTTCGCCTCTGTTCGCAACCAACACTCTGTCTCCAACAGCCAGTGGACAGCCTTTCACCTTTCTGTTGTAAAGTCTGCCATGCCGTTCCTGTTCTTTCAGTGTGTGCATCCTTGCAATGTGTGCTGCTTCACGCAAGTCTTTCTTCAGCTTGGACACAAAATCTTTGTAGTCCACCACATCTTCATTAAGAAGCACATTTTGAAACAGGACATCAATTGGGAGACGAGGAACTCTGCCAAACATAAGAAAGAATGGCGCAAAACCTGTTGTCTCATGTTCTGTGCAGTTGTAACAGAAAGTGAGTTGCTGTAGTATCTGTGGCCATTTTGATTTAACTTTAGGAGGCAATGTCCTGATCATGTTTCCAAGAGTCCTATTGAACCTCTCAGCATTGCCGTTACCCATGGGGTGTTATGGTGTTGTGTGTGATTTGTCTACACCTGCCATGGTCAATAGTTCCCTGATAAGCTTGCTCTCAAAATTAGCCCCCTGGTCAGAATGAATTCTTTTGGGGAATCCATAGACCAGAAAGAAGTCATTCCAGAGTCTTTTCGCAACCTGTTTGGCTGACTGATTTTGGCATGGAAATGCATGGGCCATTTTTGTAAAATGATCCGTCACAACCAGTACGTCTACCGACTTTCCTTCTTTGACTTCTGCTGACCAAAAGTCGATGCAAACCAACTCAAGCGGTTCTGATGTTCGGATGCTCCCTAATGGGGCACAAGAATTGGGCTCTGAGGTTTTACCAACCACACACCGATGACAATTCTTCACATAATCATCAATATCTTTTTTCATTCCAATCCAGAAGAATCGTTGTCTCGCAAGTGACAGTGTTCTACTACGTCCTTGATGTCCTGCGGCATCATGGATTCCATGGAGAACTTGCGTTTTCAATGAGACGGGTACCACAAACAGGTAGAGTTTCTTGTTCAACTTTGGATCTCTTTTCACCTTATAAAGCACGCCATTACAGACAACCAGTTTATCACGGTGTTTCACCAATTTCCGCACACTTGTGGATTCCTTTGATTGTTCTTTCTTAGATGGTTTCTGACATCTTTCAATATAGTACAAAACCCGACACAAGGCACTGTCTCTTTCCTGTTCAAGCACGATATTGCTGTGTTGCAAAGGAGGACTAAACTGTTGAGGTTGTGAGATGGCTGGCACTGTCCCTAATACTTCACTCAAACCCCCAGTAGTGTGTGCTGCCAACACTGCAGAAACTTCCTGGCTCCCAGAAGAACCTGAAGGCAAGAGTCCAACACTGGTAGAGTCACAAGAACCTTTGCCATCCCTCTGCACCACCTGCTGATTACTAGTGTACTTGAAAGCACCTTGAACAGTGTTGTCAACTACGCCACGGACATCCTTCAGAAGGGATAAGTACGGTTCAGTGATAAGGCGATGACTTATGCAAGACTGGACAAATGGCTCACGACTCAGAGCATCCGCGACAATATTTTTCGTTCCTGGGACATACTTCAGATCAAAATTGTAAGAAGCAAGTTTTGCCACCCATCGCTGCTCGCATGCATCAAGTCGAGGTTTTGTCAGAATATATGTTAGAGGATTATTGTCGGTCCATGCTGTAAAGTGCCATCCTCTCAGCCAATGGCTAAACTTTTCGCAGATAGCCCACTTTAAGGCAAAGAACTCTAATCTGTAAGCTGGATAGTTCATTTGTGAGCGAGACAGAGTTCTACTTGCGAAGGCTACAGGTCTGGCAATCTCTTCACCCTCCAGAACCTGCGAGAATACAGCTCCCACTCCATCGAAAGATGCATCGACAGCCAAAACGAAAGGTCGGTCAAAGTCTGGGTGAGCTAGTGTTACATTTTTCGTTAATTCTAGTTTTAGGGTGTGCAAAGCTTCTTCACAATCAACCGTCCAGTCAGCTGGGGAAAGTTTGAGGTAACTAACTTTCTTTCTTGGCTTGCGTCCTTTTGTGGCAGGAGACTGTTTTACTGAACCTGATGTCAACTTGAATAGAGGCTTTGCTTTTGCAGAACATCCTTCAATAAAATGCTGATAATATAGGACCATTCCAAGAAAGGATCTGATCTTTTTCTGGCATGGTGTTTTTCCATCAGGTTCCATCAGATCAGAAGCCTGAATACTGTTAATTGCCTCAACTTTACTAGGGTCAGTCTTAATCCCTTCTTCACATACAATGTGGCCAAGGAATTTCACAGAACGTCTCAAGAAACAACATTTCTTTGGAGCCAACTTTAGGTTGTGATGCGACAACCTCAAGAGAACCAATTCAAGACGTTTGAGGGCTACTGACTCAGAGGGGGCAAACACCATCAAATCATCAAGGTAACAGAGAACGCTGCTGAAATTTTCATCTCCAAAGATAGACATCATCATTCTCATGAAAGTGGCTGGGCTATTAGAAAGACCCTGGGGAAGCCTATTATATTCATGAAGTCCAAATGGGGAAGAGAATGCAGTGTACTTTTTGTGTTCTTCTTCTAGAGGGACATTATAATACCCTGAGGTAAGATCCATGGTTGAGAAAAAGGTGTTGCCTCCTAATGCAGCTAATACATCAGACTGGTGTGGTAAAGGGTAGGCGTCCCTGACAGTCCTTGCGTTTAACCACCTAAAATCAGTGCAGATTCTGAGATCTCCATTCTTTTTCCAAACTAGTACGAGCGGGGAAGCATAGTCACTATGTGACTTGCGAATGATTCCTTTTTCCTCCATCTCATTTAATGCTGTCCTTAGTTTGGCATACTGGCTTGGTGGTATACGCCTGTATGGAAAACGGAAGGGTCTGTCATCAGTGAGGTTAATACGATGGACAAAGCCTTTAGCCTCTCCGCAGTCCATTTTGTCTCTTGAGAAAACTGAGTCATACTTCTCAATAATTTGCAACAGCTTATCTTTCCAGTGAGTTGAAACTTCACATGATTCCACGTCAAGATCGCCAAGGTTCAAATCACTCAAGACACGCTTCATCTCTTCACTGGATCTAGATGGTGAGGATTCCTCGGTACACTGCAAATTTGACTGAATCTGTTTCGGCAGCGGTAAATCTTGCACAGCAATACAAGGTGACACGTCAGCTATTTTCGCATTTCTCCTCAACACAACTCGGTGATTAGTGGGGTTGATGACTTTTAAGGGGATAGAACCATCTCCCCATAGCGGTGTTATAACCCTCCCGACCAGTATTTGTCTTGGTCTTGATCTGGATTCGGTCGGTTCCACAATAACAGTGCTGCCCACTGACAAGACAGAAGACTGAGGTAGCTTACCCCAAACCAGATGTTCTGTTTGTGGCTCTAACGTCACACTCCTTTGTAACTTTACAGTACCGACTTTTTTTGGTATGGATTCACCTCTCCATCTTTCAGCATTTGAGAAAAGAGACAGAAACATACAGCACTCATCACTCTCATTGTTACTTGACTTAGACATGAGCCTCCAGTAACCGTCAGTTTCTCTCAGTTGCATCAGAAGTCTCTTTATGACATTTGTGCCCAAAATCATTTCTTCGGTCTGCCCAGGTACAACTAAAGCAGGAATTATCATGGAGCAGCCATACACTGTAGCTTTAAGATCATAGACTGCAGTAGGGGCAACACAATGGCCACCACAACCAACAATGACAATATCTTCTGCTGACTGGCTTGTCATGTCTGGGATACTTTTCAGCACCTTTTCTATAGCGGACTCGCTAATAGTACATGCCATTGATCCACTATCAATTAAAGCTTTAAGTATGAGATCCTTTTCAACTGAAACAGATGCGTAAAACAAACTATCAGCTTTTGGAACTTTCTGAAAACCTTGAAGGATGACTGTATTGTCTGAAGTTACATCACTAAACATGTGACATACTGATTCATAATCTTCAAAACTGGAGTTGGGAGATTCACTCTCAAGATCTACGTGATCCTCCCTCACACGTAGATCAATTAGTTTGACTGCTGGTTGACTGAGGATGCATTCTTCCTTTCCATCAGACACCGGACTCTGGGATGTTCAGGCGAAAAACACTGGAAACAGAGCCTTTTATCTTTACAGTGAGTAAAAGCAGAATGTGCGATGTCCTTGCACACTAAGCATGGTGTATCATTCAAGCCTGGAATGCTAGGCATGGTTCTTCTCTTTCTATAGTCCTTGCTCGACTGGGCATTACTACTATTACTCATCAGAACTCTCTCCAACATACCGATCACTTTTTCCAGAGCCATGTTTTCTGACTGTTTTGACTGAAGTGAATCCTGTTCAGCTTTCACTGGGTCTGGGCCGGGACTTATACGCATCTCATTTATAGTGACTCTATTCCCACATTCAATCTGTCTATTTCCTTGCCCAGTAGCTCTGAGATTTTTCTCTGAATGATACTCGTTCAGGATCTCTTGCACTTCATGAGCTGTCCATTTGTCAATGGTTTTCGAACGAAATGTCAATGCTAGATCTGAGTTTGGACAATTCCTAATGAACATGCGTGTGACTTCGATCAGTTGGTTATCTAGTACCTTTCCCTGTTGTTTCAGACACTCAGCTGTGATGTCGGCAGTATGGTTCAGGCGTAACCAGTAATCGAAGGGATCCTCCTGAGGTTCTGGAAGGGTAGTGTAGAAATCTTGCAAAGGAACAGGACAATACTGTTGACAACTGAAATGCTTCCGTAGTAGGGTGTAGATTGCATCAGGATTTGTTCTGATATCCAATCCGCTAGACAGCATCCCCACTTTAACAACATCTTTGGCTTTGCCTCTCAAGTGGATTAAAATTTCTTCACCCTGCTCTTCAGTAGGCAGCAACCCCTTTTTTAAGAAATTCTTCATGAGCTCCACCCACTCATCGAGAGTAACAGTGTCAGATTTGTCACCTCTGAAAGTAGGAGGATCTTTAACGTCCCTCTGACGCACTACTTGAATCTGTGATGTACTAGGCATGGAGCACTGCTCAGGTGTGTATCTACTATTGTGGTTATTTCTATTTCTAGTATGCAAATTCAAATGTGCGAGGATACTATCTGCCAATTGAAGGCCTACTTGCTGCACTATATTACCCATCTGGCTCATCATGTCGCTGGTAAGAACTGGAGTTGATGTACTAATTGGCTGTGTAGTTTCAGAACTGCAATTCACATTAACAGGGTTTACGTTAGTATTTGGCTCAAGAAATACATTCGCTTCTAACCCCATACCGTTGATAGCAGCACCAATATTAGAGCTAGCGCCAATATCTGGGAAAGGAATTGGTGTCACCAGTAGACCTCTCCCTCGACCAACACTAACCGGACTGCTCACATACTGAGATCCAGGCAACCTTGTGTTTTCCATAATCAAGTAATAAGAGTACAGAAATGGTAAAATAAGAGAAAAAAAAATGTGTATACTATAACATACAACTGTGATACCTGGACAATAAAATATCAAACCACTCGAGTGCCCATTCAAAAGTGTTTTTTTTTTTTTTTTGTTTTTTTTTAAAGTCCAACAATAACTAATAAAAGCTTAGCTTAAGGATCTGTGCAGTGAAGAATGACGACAGGTCCGCCGGTCCGAAGTTGGGATGATCTTCGACCACCTTTATTGATATCCGGGTCACGGCACCAATGTGACCTTTGGTCTAATCTGGCCCAGTCTGACCCACTCTTCACAAGCACACACACTCAGGATGTGGATGATATTCAGTTTATTTTCTGCACACAAAGCAGTAAAAATGAGAGAATAGTGAGTCATTGAGATGATCTACAGCTCCATCCACAGCAGTTCTCTCTAACTCTGCTTTCAATATAACTAACAATTTACTCAAAATGTATTTAACAAGACAAATAAAAATAAATAAAAATTCTGAATTGTAATTTTTTTTCCAAGAAATTATACAACATGGCTTTGATTTTTTTTCCTTTCTTCTTAAATTTAAATGTTGTGATCGTATAGTGCATTTAACATTAATTAAGAATATGAATAACATTGAATAAAATTATTTGAACATTAATACAGCATAGCAGTTTGCAATAAACATTTGCAAAACAAAGTAAATGCTATATAATAAACAATTACCTGCACACAAAGCAGTAAAAATGAGAGAATAGTGAGTCATTGAGATGATCTACAGCTCCATCTATTTAAGAAACATTTCATGTGGTTAGAGAGCACATGGGACAATGGCGCACATTAAAATATTAGTGCAATCACGCAAACAGAAATAAAATGATCAAAATTCCAAGAAATATAAACAGAAAACACTCCAAAAATCAACCAGCGTCCACTGTGTGCAATCCCTTACATGCATCGTCTAATATTTGAACATGACACCAATATTTTATAACTCTTAGCACAGAGCTGCAAAAGAAACGACTCACCCACAGCAGTTCTCTCTAACTCTGCTGCAGATAGTTCAAACTCAGCGCGCAATAGCGCCACCGGCGCGTCCAATAGGATGTATTATCACATTACAGCAGGATTTATCCAAAGAACCCTCTGTAATATTCATCCCGTTACATACACCCCCCTTAAATCCTGCTTAATGTGGGCAAACAACAACAAGAATTAAAACAACAGTGAAGAAAGATAGAAAAAAAAAGGGTATGGAACTCCCACCTCATGTGGTCAATGAATAAAGAAGAGAATAAAAACTCAACGAGTATGATTATCTGTCAATCAAAAGATTCTTCAATAAGAAGTACCTAGAGACAAGGGAGGCGCCTAACCCCAGTCTGAAAGTAGACTAAAGAGATGCCTGTTACACCTCAAAAATTCCATCATGTAATAACTCGATCGAATTTCAATCTCTATATCAGTTCGTTTCCGTGTTCTCAACTTTGTATGACAAACACTTTACACTGTAACACTAAGTGAAAACGCTTCTAAATAGATAAACAAAAGAACTCACTGTAGAGTCTGAACTGTCTATGTGTTGTTTGTTCATGTCATAAATCAGTCTTTTAGTAGGCTTAATGACTCTGCCAAGTCTAGTGCGAGTTACTGCAGCCTCTGCCTGCCTTGGCTGTGTGCAAACCACAGACCCCTCATCATGGATAGCCTCATCCTTGACTTGTTCCCCCTGAGTTGAGTTAAAGTCTTGACCTCCTACTTCTGGCAGATCAACATCACTTGTCACTTTGGCATCATTTCTGTTCTGCTGGTTCCCAGCATCAGTGCTTGCCAAGTCCAGTATCTCTGACACACAATCTGACACGTCAGGTGAGTCTGTACAGTTTGTACATTCATCCTCCTTATCAAAACCATCAGTATTACTTAATATCCAGTTTGCAGTTCTGTCATCACGATCAACTTTGTTTTCCTGAAGATCAATTTCATCATTCACATCATTTTGATCTGATTCCTGGTGTTCATCAACTGGTAGGAAGTTCACAGATAACAAAAGATTTCTATGGACTATCCTCACTTTGTCAGAGTTGATTTCTCGAATCTTGTAAACATTGATATCAGGATACACCTCAGTGACTTCATATGGAGATGACTCCCATTTGTCAGAAACTTTTCTTCTACCTTTTTCGCCTCTGTTCGCAACCAACACTCTGTCTCCAACAGCCAGTGGACAGCCTTTCACCTTTCTGTTGTAAAGTCTGCCATGCCGTTCCTGTTCTTTCAGTGTGTGCATCCTTGCAATGTGTGCTGCTTCACGCAAGTCTTTCTTCAGCTTGGACACAAAATCTTTGTAGTCCACCACATCTTCATTAAGAAGCACATTTTGAAACAGGACATCAATTGGGAGACGAGGAACTCTGCCAAACATAAGAAAGAATGGCGCAAAACCTGTTGTCTCATGTTCTGTGCAGTTGTAACAGAAGGTGAGTTGCTGTAGTATCTGTGGCCATTTTGATTTAACTTTAGGAGGCAATGTCCTGATCATGTTTCCAAGAGTCCTATTGAACCTCTCAGCAATGCCGTTACCCATGGGGTGGTATGGTGTTGTGTGTGATTTGTCTACACCTGCCATGGTCAATAGTTCCCTGATAAGCTTGCTCTCAACATTAGCCCCCTGGTCAGAATGAATTCTTTTGGGGAATCCATAGACCAGAAAGAAGTCATTCCAGAGTCTTTTCGCAACCTGTTTGGCTGACTGATTTTGGCATGGAAATGCATGGGCCATTTTTGTAAAATGATCCGTCACAACCAGTACGTCTACCGACTTTCCTTCTTTGACTTCTGCTGACCAAAAGTCGATGCAAACCAACTCAAGCGGTTCTGATGTTCGGATGCTCCCTAATGGGGCACAAGAATTGGGCTCTGAGGTTTTACCAACCACACACCGATGACAATTCTTCACATAATCATCAATATCTTTTTTCATTCCAATCCAGAAGAATCGTTGTCTCGCAAGTGACAGTGTTCTACTACGTCCTTGATGTCCTGCGGCATCATGGATTCCATGGAGAACTTGCGTTTTCAATGAGACGGGTACCACAAACAGGTAGAGTTTCTTGTTCAACTTTGGATCTCTTTTCACCTTATAAAGCACGCCATTACAGACAACCAGTTTATCACGGTGTTTCACCAATTTCCGCACACTTGTGGATTCCTTTGATTGTTCTTTCTTAGATGGTTTCTGACATCTTTCAATATAGTACAAAACCCGACACAAGGCACTGTCTCTTTCCTGTTCAAGCACGATATTGCTGTGTTGCAAAGGAGGACTAAACTGTTGAGGTTGTGAGATGGCTGGCACTGTCCCTAATACTTCACTCAAACCCCCAGTAGTGTGTGCTGCCAACACTGCAGAAACTTCCTGGCTCCCAGAAGAACCTGAAGGCAAGAGTCCAACACTGGTAGAGTCACAAGAACCTTTGCCATCCCTCTGCACCACCTGCTGATTACTAGTGTACTTGAAAGCACCTTGAACAGTGTTGTCAACTACGCCACGGACATCCTTCAGAAGGGATAAGTACGGTTCAGTGATAAGGCGATGACTTATGCAAGACTGGACAAATGGCTCACGACTCAGAGCATCCGCGACAATATTTTTCGTTCCTGGGACATACTTCAGATCAAAATTGTAAGAAGCAAGTTTTGCCACCCATCGCTGCTCGCATGCATCAAGTCGAGGTTTTGTCAGAATATATGTTAGAGGATTATTGTCGGTCCATGCTGTAAAGTGCCGTCCTCTCAGCCAATGGCTAAACTTTTCGCAGATAGCCCACTTTAAGGCAAAGAACTCTAATCTGTAAGCTGGATAGTTCATTTGTGAGCGAGACAGAGTTCTACTTGCGAAGGCTACAGGTCTGGCAATCTCTTCACCCTCCAGAACCTGCGAGAATACAGCTCCCACTCCATCGAAAGATGCATCGACAGCCAAAACGAAAGGTCGGTCAAAGTCTGGGTGAGCTAGTGTTACATTTTTCGTTAATTCTAGTTTTAGGGTGTGCAAAGCTTCTTCACAATCAACCGTCCAGTCAGCTGGGGAAAGTTTGAGGTAACTAACTTTCTTTCTTGGCTTGCGTCCTTTTGTGGCAGGAGACTGTTTTACTGAACCTGATGTCAACTTGAATAGAGGCTTTGCTTTTGCAGAACATCCTTCAATAAAATGCTGATAATATAGGACCATTCCAAGAAAGGATCTGATCTTTTTCTGGCATGGTGTTTTTCCATCAGGTTCCATCAGATCAGAAGCCTGAATACTGTTAATTGCCTCAACTTTACTAGGGTCAGTCTTAATCCCTTCTTCACATACAATGTGGCCAAGGAATTTCACAGAACGTCTCAAGAAACAACATTTCTTTGGAGCCAACTTTAGGTTGTGATGCGACAACCTCAAGAGAACCAATTCAAGACGTTTGAGGGCTACTGACTCAGAGGGGGCAAACACCATCAAATCATCAAGGTAACAGAGAACGCTGCTGAAATTTTCATCTCCAAAGATAGACATCATCATTCTCATGAAAGTGGCTGGGCTATTAGAAAGACCCTGGGGAAGCCTATTATATTCATGAAGTCCAAATGGGGAAGAGAATGCAGTGTACTTTTTGTGTTCTTCTTCTAGAGGGACATTATAATACCCTGAGGTAAGATCCATGGTTGAGAAAAAGGTGTTGCCTCCTAATGCAGCTAATACATCAGACTGGTGTGGTAAAGGGTAGGCGTCCCTGACAGTCCTTGCGTTTAACCACCTAAAATCAGTGCAGATTCTGAGATCTCCATTCTTTTTCCAAACTAGTACGAGCGGGGAAGCATAGTCACTATGTGACTTGCGAATGATTCCTTTTTCCTCCATCTCATTTAATGCTGTCCTTAGTTTGGCATACTGGCTTGGTGGTATACGCCTGTATGGAAAACGGAAGGGTCTGTCATCAGTGAGGTTAATACGATGGACAAAGCCTTTAGCCTCTCCGCAGTCCATTTTGTCTCTTGAGAAAACTGAGTCATACTTCTCAATAATTTGCAACAGCTTATCTTTCCAGTGAGTTGAAACTTCACATGATTCCACGTCAAGATCGCCAAGGTTCAAATCACTCAAGACACGCTTCATCTCTTCACTGGATCTAGATGGTGAGGATTCCTCGGTACACTGCAAATTTGACTGAATCTGTTTCGGCAGCGGTAAATCTTGCACAGCAATACAAGGTGACACGTCAGCTATTTTCGCATTTCTCCTCAACACAACTCGGTGATTAGTGGGGTTGATGACTTTTAAGGGGATAGAACCATCTCCCCATAGCGGTGTTATAACCCTCCCGACCAGTATTTGTCTTGGTCTTGATCTGGATTCGGTCGGTTCCACAATAACAGTGCTGCCCACTGACAAGACAGAAGACTGAGGTAGCTTACCCCAAACCAGATGTTCTGTTTGTGGCTCTAACGTCACACTCCTTTGTAACTTTACAGTACCGACTTTTTTTGGTATGGATTCACCTCTCCATCTTTCAGCATTTGAGAAAAGAGACAGAAACATACAGCACTCATCACTCTCATTGTTACTTGACTTAGACATGAGCCTCCAGTAACCGTCAGTTTCTCTCAGTTGCATCAGAAGTCTCTTTATGACATTTGTGCCCAAAATCATTTCTTCGGTCTGCCCAGGTACAACTAAAGCAGGAATTATCATGGAGCAGCCATACACTGTAGCTTTAAGATCATAGACTGCAGTAGGGGCAACACAATGGCCACCACAACCAACAATGACAATATCTTCTGCTGACTGGCTTGTCATGTCTGGGATACTTTTCAGCACCTTTTCTATAGCGGACTCGCTAATAGTACATGCCATTGATCCACTATCAATTAAAGCTTTAAGTATGAGATCCTTTTCAACTGAAACAGATGCGTAAAACAAACTATCAGCTTTTGGAACTTTCTGAAAACCTTGAAGGATGACTGTATTGTCTGAAGTTACATCACTAAACATGTGACATACTGATTCATAATCTTCAAAACTGGAGTTGGGAGATTCACTCTCAAGATCTACGTGATCCTCCCTCACACGTAGATCAATTAGTTTGACTGCTGGTTGACTGAGGATGCATTCTTCCTTTCCATCAGACACCGGACTCTGGGATGTTCAGGCGAAAAACACTGGAAACAGAGCCTTTTATCTTTACAGTGAGTAAAAGCAGAATGTGCGATGTCCTTGCACACTAAGCATGGTGTATCATTCAAGCCTGGAATGCTAGGCATGGTTCTTCTCTTTCTATAGTCCTTGCTCGACTGGGCATTACTACTATTACTCATCAGAACTCTCTCCAACATACCGATCACTTTTTCCAGAGCCATGTTTTCTGACTGTTTTGACTGAAGTGAATCCTGTTCAGCTTTCACTGGGTCTGGGCCGGGACTTATACGCATCTCATTTATAGTGACTCTATTCCCACATTCAATCTGTCTATTTCCTTGCCCAGTAGCTCTGAGATTTTTCTCTGAATGATACTCGTTCAGGATCTCTTGCACTTCATGAGCTGTCCATTTGTCAATGGTTTTCGAACGAAATGTCAATGCTAGATCTGAGTTTGGACAATTCCTAATGAACATGCGTGTGACTTCGATCAGTTGGTTATCTAGTACCTTTCCCTGTTGTTTCAGACACTCAGCTGTGATGTCGGCAGTATGGTTCAGGCGTAACCAGTAATCGAAGGGATCCTCCTGAGGTTCTGGAAGGGTAGTGTAGAAATCTTGCAAAGGAACAGGACAATACTGTTGACAACTGAAATGCTTCCGTAGTAGGGTGTAGATTGCATCAGGATTTGTTCTGATATCCAATCCGCTAGACAGCATCCCCACTTTAACAACATCTTTGGCTTTGCCTCTCAAGTGGATTAAAATTTCTTCACCCTGCTCTTCAGTAGGCAGCAACCCCTTTTTTAAGAAATTCTTCATGAGCTCCACCCACTCATCGAGAGTAACAGTGTCAGATTTGTCACCTCTGAAAGTAGGAGGATCTTTAACGTCCCTCTGACGCACTACTTGAATCTGTGATGTACTAGGCATGGAGCACTGCTCAGGTGTGTATCTACTATTGTGGTTATTTCTATTTCTAGTATGCAAATTCAAATGTGCGAGGATACTATCTGCCAATTGAAGGCCTACTTGCTGCACTATATTACCCATCTGGCTCATCATGTCGCTGGTAAGAACTGGAGTTGATGTACTAATTGGCTGTGTAGTTTCAGAACTGCAATTCACATTAACAGGGTTTACGTTAGTATTTGGCTCAAGAAATACATTCGCTTCTAACCCCATACCGTTGATAGCAGCACCAATATTAGAGCTAGCGCCAATATCTGGGAAAGGAATTGGTGTCACCAGTAGACCTCTCCCTCGACCAACACTAACCGGACTGCTCACATACTGAGATCCAGGCAACCTTGTGTTTTCCATAATCAAGTAATAAGAGTACAGAAATGGTAAAATAAGAGAAAAAAAAATGTGTATACTATAACATACAACTGTGATACCTGGACAATAAAATATCAAACCACTCGAGTGCCCATTCAAAAGTGTTATTTTTTTTTTTATTTTTATTTTTTAAAGTCCAACAATAACTAATAAAAGCTTAGCTTAAGGATCTGTGCAGTGAAGAATGACGACAGGTCCGCCGGTCCGAAGTTGGGATGATCTTCGACCACCTTTATTGATATCCGGGTCACGGCACCAATGTGACCTTTGGTCTAATCTGGCCCAGTCTGACCCACTCTTCACAAGCACACACACTCAGGATGTGGATGATATTCAGTTTATTTTCTGCACACAAAGCAGTAAAAATGAGAGAATAGTGAGTCATTGAGATGATCTACAGCTCCATCCACAGCAGTTCTCTCTAACTCTGCTTTCAATATAACTAACAATTTACTCAAAATGTATTTAACAAGACAAATAAAAATAAATAAAAATTCTGAATTGTAATTTTTTTCCAAGAAATTATACAACATGGCTTTGATTTTTTTTCCTTTCTTCTTAAATTTAAATGTTGTGATCGTATAGTGCATTTAACATTAATTAAGAATATGAATAACATTGAATAAAATTATTTGAACATTAATACAGCATAGCAGTTTGCAATAAACATTTGCAAAACAAAGTAAATGCTATATAATAAACAATTACCTGCACACAAAGCAGTAAAAATGAGAGAATAGTGAGTCATTGAGATGATCTACAGCTCCATCCACAGCAGTTCTCTCTAACTCTGCTGCAGATAGTTCAAACTCAGCGCGCAATAGCGCCACCGGCGCGTCCAATAGGATGTATTATCACATTACAGCAGGATTTATCCAAAGAACCCTCTGTAATATTCATCCCGTTACATATATAATCTATATAATCTGTAAACAGTAGAGGTCACACTGAGTTGTAGCCCAGTGAATTGGAGCCATAGGGAACTGAACCGTACAGTCAGAGTATTGACTCCTGACTTACTGAGAATCTCTTTCTTGTGTGTGTGTGTGTGTGTGTGTGTGTGTGTGTGTGTGTGTGTGTGTGTGTGTGTGTGTGTGTGTGTGTGTGTAAATGTAGTAAATGTAGTGAAAAGTGTTAAAATGTAGTGGGTATGAAACAGAAAAGAGCGCATTACTCTCATTGGGCGTTTCTAATTATAAACCCCGCCCCTCCCTGCTCATGCCCCGCCCCTCCTCTCCAGGCCCCGGTCAGTAGTTACAGTCACTTCTCTCTTCTTCCTCTCTTCACTCCTGCAGTAAACATGATGGTCTTTGGATTAAAGTCGCTGTTTGTGATTCTGCTGCTGTTTCCGGCCGCTCTGCTGTCCGGAGGTGAGTTTTATTACACACTTTATAATCCTGCTTACACACACACACACACACACACACACGCACGCACGCGCACGCACGCACACACACACACGGTGTGTATGACGTGGCATTAAACTCCAGCTCTGCTCCATTCATTTCTCTGTCCGTCACCACACACACACACACACACACACACACACACACACACACACACACACACACACGTGTACTTTACTCTTTTATACAGAACATGTTTATAATGTTAATATAAAGAGTATAATCTCAGTGAGTCGGTTTGTTTGTTTGTTTGTTTGTTTGTTTTCTCTCTCAGCCCGTTACAGCACGCGCTTCTTCTGTAACTGTGACGTCACATTCATGACACGAGAATAAATTAACTTCTCTATAATAAAGATGCAAAAAACTCAACTTCTTTCTGCAATAATATGTGTAAAGGCAGTAAAGCGAGATGACGTGTCCTAAACACGCACGCGCGCACACACACACACACACACACACACACACACACACACACAAGTATGATGATAATCTGGACATGTGCTCTGGAGGAACCTTTTAACCGTCATGAAGAACTTGTGAAGAACATTTTTTCCTCTCGGGTGGGAAGAATACAAAAGCAGCTAAAATTATAAATATAATTATTAAGCTCAGTATTAAAATTCAGATTATTTACAACAAATATTCAGATGATGAGGAAAGAACATAAAGTTTAGTGTTTAATATGAATAAAAAATACAGAGTTCATAAATAAAGCTGTTTGCAGACAGACAAACTGCACAATAAGACTCGTGCCTCCTCACGTCCCCTCACATCCCCTCACGTCTCGTCACATCTCCTCACGTCAGCTCACGTCCCCTCATGTCCCCTCACGTCAGCTCACGTCCCCTCACATCCCCTCACGTCTCGTCACATCTCCTCAGGTCAGCTCACGTCCCCTCACGTCTCCTCACGTCAGCTCACGTCCCCTCATGTCCCCTCACGTCTCCTCACGTCCCCTCACGTCTCCTCACGTCCCCTCACGTCTCCTCTCCGCTACATATCCACTGTAATCAAATCAGTCAGTAAATAAACTAAATAAGTAAATAAAAGGAGGTCACATTAAAAGATGAAATTTACACTTTGAAGGTGGAGTTTACGCAGAACCTGAAGCTGAAGTGATAGATGAAGCATCAGATGGAGCAGTGGAGGAAGAGGAGGAAGATGAAGAGGACGACGAAGTTCTGGTGGAAGAGCCTCAGACAGGAGACAGGGTGAGAACAGTGTTAATGTGATGCTAATGTAGCTTTAAAGATACTAAATAAAGGAACGGCATAGATGATGTAGATCACATGAGGCTAAACTGGAAGCTATTGACTTCCATTATGTGTTAGCTACATTAGCCTCGTTGTTCATTGTTTAACTGATGTGTTTAACTGATGTGTTTAACTGATGTGTTTAAGTGACACACCGAGTGTTTAAGAGACACACCGAGTGTTTACTGAGTGTTTGTTTAACAAACACATCTGAACCTTGTTATTTCTCTCTGTAGGATGTAGATGATGCCGATGATTTAGATGAAGATTCTCAACCAGCAGATGTGACGTCTCACCCTGATGCAGACACCACTATCATCTTTGTCACAGGAGAAGGTCAGAAACAGACGTGTGTTTTATGTCACAGACTCACGTCAAGTCTGCAGCACACGTCACTCTCCTATCATATCCTCTAGGTTATAGCACTTACCGACTGGGTGAAACACTTCCCTCTAATGTGTGTAGTTGTGTTTGTGTGTTGTAGAGTTTCCAGCCAATGAGATCGTGAAGTTTCTGGTTGGTTTCAGCAATAAAGGCACTCAGGATTTTACTGTTCGCTCTCTTGAAGCATCGTTTCGTTACCCACAGGATTATCAGTTCTACATCCAGAACGTGAGTCTCAACAACAACAACAACAACAACAATAATAATAATAATAATAATATCTATTTAGGTTTATTACCATTATAATCACAGCAGATTAGTTTTTCTTCAGAATGTTGTATATGATGTGATTGTGTGTGTGTGTGTGTATATGTGTGTATGTGTGTGTAGTTTACAGCTCTGCAGTTGGATGCCGTGGTGCAGCCGGAGAGACAGGCGTCGTTTGAGTACTCGTTTATTCCCGCTCAGCCGATGGCCGGTCGTCCATTCGGTCTCGTGGTCCTGCTGAACTACCACGACTCCGAGGTTCATCACGTCACTTTACTTTATATAACACTTTAATCAGAGAATTAGTGATTATATAATTATCATATAAGTATTTTAATATCTTAGTAGCAGTGAGTGAATACTGATATTAATATGATTTATTAGTGAGATGTTTCTTTGAAAGAGATTTGATTTTAATTTAGACAAATTTTTTTGTCTCTTGAAGGGAAATGCTTTCCAGAGTGCCATTTTTAACCAGACGGTGACGATCACTGAACAGGACGAGGGCCTGGACGGAGAGACGTAAGGACAAAGCTGTGTTTACGTTAATATTATTAAATTAATGCAAACTGTGATTCTATGTATTTGGTTCATGTGATTCAGTGTAAATGATTCAGAGAAAATGATGTAAGTGATTTAGTGTAATTGTATAACTGTAAATGAGAAATATTCAGTGTAGGTGATTCAGTGTAAGTGATTCAGTGTAAGTGATTCAGTGTAAGTGATTCAGTGTATGTGATTCAGTGTACATATTTCTGTTATTGATTATCATTCTGTGAGAGTTCATGAACACATTGTTGTTATTTACAGGATGTTCATGTACATCTTCCTTGGTGGTTTGATCTCTCTAATGCTCTTCGGCACGTATCAGGTGCTTGAGTCCCGCACGGTGAGTTCCTCTCACTTCATTATCACTTCATCACATCTCACTTCACCCTATAGCTCTCTATAGTCATAAATCATGACCTTTGACCTTTTTATTTCAGAGGAAAAGAATTGCGGTGAAGGTTGAAACAGGCACCGGAGGGATGAACAATGTGGACATCAGCTGGATTCCGCAGGAAACTCTTAACATCATGAGTGAGATTCATTCCTGTCCTAATGAGCTGTTTGTCTTAAAAACATAATGGGCGTGGCTTAATATTCCAGTGAGCATGCTTGATGGACAGCGCTGTACATTTATCAGCCTTATTTTATACTTGAAAAAAAACCCACCACGTTCATTAACACTCAGGTTTATAATAAACTGGTTATGTCCTCGTGTTTTAGATAAAGCGTCTCCGAGAGCTTCACCAAGAAAACGTGCCAGGAGGACAGCAGGAGCTACAGATCAGTAACAACAACAAAACATCACCTACAAACATCAACCAGCACCACAACATCATCACATTTGCAGCATTTGGCAGACGCCTTTATCCAGAGCGACTTGTACTTAATCACATTTTATACAATTGATGGTTAAGGGCCTTGCTCAGGGGCCCAGCAGTGGTAGCTTAGAGGATTCAAACTCACAACCTTCTGTTCAGTAATCTAACATCGTAACCACTGAGTTACCACATCCCCCACATTGTGTCAGTTCTACCCTCATTTCCCTTTCATGGTTTCCATGACCGGTCTGAGCGAGTGTTAAATCTTCTTCTCAACATCTCTGAAGAAGCTCCACTGCAGTTCTGATGAACCTTCCTCAAGAGGAACTAAAAGGTATTATCATGGGCTCCGTTTCAAACCACAAAACCATTTGATTGAGTGTGCTAGAATATAAACTAGCGTTGTGCACACTGTCTAGTGCACTAGAGCTCCATTCAGAACACAACCCATGGTGAAGATCAGCAGGCTTCGTGTTTTACACCACAGACAGGAAGAAAAACACTCCACTGTCAGGTTCAGGTGTGTGTATCAGTATTAATAAAGAACAAATGGAACTCTTAAAAGAAGAGGATTAAAGTTGTTTAAACACAAATACAAAGTCAAGTGTAAATGTTCAGAGTGTTTAGAAACATGATCAGTGCTGCTGTGTGTCTCAGTGTTAAACTGGTGGCTCTTAGCTTTCATTATCTGTTAGCTACATTAGCCTTGTAGCTTCATTGTAAAACTAGAAGCAGTGTTTATTACTGCTTATACAATGAGTAGAAACTCAACATTAATTACATTTCTACTCGTTGTTGTTGTTGTTGTTGTTGTTATTATAGTGCCATAAAAACCTGTCAGACTGTGAGATGAACACTGTGCTGATCCTGTGTGTGATAAAGTTTTGGTGCTGCTGAAACATCTGTAATAAAGTGTGAAACTGTTTGTAGCTGTTGTGAAGGTGTGATGTCTGATGTCTCTGTACAACAGCGTGCTATTAAACCACACACACTTATCATCTAGTCAAAAATAATCATGAAGGATCAGGTCATGTGACAGAACAGAGGATTTTGTGTGTGTGTAAATGATTCCGGTAAGAAATGAAGACATTAATAACCACAGTTTTACAACAGAAACGGTCACACACACACACACACACACCCCTAAATTTATTAGGTTGGGGCAGTGTCATTCCCTGCTAGTCTCCACCAGCCCTCAGGGCAGTTCCTATTTTTAATAACAACAATATTTACAGGGCTCTCAAGTTTTGAAGTCAGGCAAGAGTGACATTTCCACATTTATTAATGTATTGTGTGTGTGTATGTGTGTGTGTGTGTGTGTGTGTGTGGGGGGGGGGGGGGTTGTGTGTGAGAGAGAGAGAGCGAGAGATTATGACTGGTGTTTATTGTAAGTGTTTGTTACCTTTTTAGACCCCTTTATCATGTGTAATGTTGCTCCCATATAAAACAGTTCAGCACAAGCTCAGACATTTTTAGGGACATGATTGAGGACAATGTCTCGTCCAGAGACAAACTGTTTCGTGTTGAGGTTTTGTTCAAACAAAAATCTTAAAACTTACCCAGATACAATAGTGCTGTTTTCTGATTGGCTGTTGTGTAGCCTCTTGTTTTGATTGGCTGATAAGTGTCAGGCTCAACTAAAAGCTCCAGAGGAGACGCGCTTGGTTCCTGCCCGGTTCCATAGAGACAGCGGTGCGAACTGATACATGAGGGACTGTCACGTTAATGTGTGACACTTGAGAGCCCTGTATATATATATATAAAGCTGCCCTACAGACACACATCTAATGAGTCACTTATTATTGACTAAAGTTACAACAATACAAATATCTGATAGAACGACAGGCAGACAGACAGACAGAACGACAGACAGACAGACAGACAGAACGACAGACTGAATGACAGACCGACAGACTGAATGACAGACAGACAGACAGACAGACAGAAAGATAGACAGACAGACCGACAGACTGAATGAGTAAATGAGCTGAAGATCAACTCAAATCTCTCAAATCCTTTAAATCTCTGGACACTAAAGAGCTTCTTAACATTTGAACAGAATGGAAAGTGTTTGGAGTTTTGAATGAGGAACATTAACACACGTCCACGCTGTGACAGAAACACAGAAACACGTCTCTGTAGAAAACATTTAATATTTTGGTGTCTTATGTTTTTTTTTTTTTTTTTGTTGGTTGTTTTTTTTGAGTGCAGATAAAAGTAGAAAAAACATCTGGAACATTGCACATGAATAAATGCATTCAGTCAAAACTGCAAAAGAGAAGAAAGTCACAGAGAAGAGCAGAAGCACTAAAGGTGAGGGATGAAGTTACTGAAACACATCGCATGTTTATTTCTCTTTAGTACGTCTGATTTACCAGAAAAAAGAAAGACCTGCAAAATACCAAGTGTAAAGATTCAACACTACATCAGGAGCCGCAGAGTCACTCGTCTGCTCTCTAACTACACCGGACTACAAGGCTGAAGGAGTAATGTGCTAGCTCATGGGTTTAATGGCACAATCGGCAACGGCACACACACACACACACACACACACACACACACACACACACCAGCTCAGTTAGAAACACTGCATTGAAATCATGACAATCTGAAATACATTCAAATGAAACGCAAGGCATTAACTCAGTGTGACGAGCCGTAAAACTGCTGATCGACAGTAACTTCAGGTCTAAAGAGTTTATTCTTATCCTTTACTACTGAATGTTTCTTACTTCACTACAGATTTATTTTAAAAATGTTAAATCACTTATACTGAACCTTCGAACTCATCAAAACTGTAACCAGAACAGATTTCAGGGATGTGTTCCAATACTGTGTTAAATCCCCTCGTCCGCTTCCCCTCGTCCACTTTTGAAGTGATAGAGGAAGTGAAGGCAGAGGAAGTGATGAAAGTCATGAAAATACTAAAACTTAATATATATTTTTTTCTCTAAAGTGCCTCTGATGGCAGAGTCGTTCCCCCTGACTCAGAGTAACTCTTATTTAATAAATTATTTATTGTATTTAATATGTGTCTTTAGCTAACACCAGCTTAATGTAGTTAATACTTTTTTAATCTATTAGCTAATGATTTGTGTGTTGCTAATACGCTAGCTTATTTCACAGCATGCTAACGCAGGCTAATCAGTGTGTATGTGGTCAGGGGGATCTGCCTCACACACCTTACATCTAATGCTGCACGATCCCACTCTGTTCTTCCATACAGTAATAATCAATCAGTCAGAATCTCTGTAATCTACATTTATATTTCTCTCTCTCTCTCTCTCTCTCTCTCTCTCTCTCTCTCTCTCTCTACACAAATATTCTGGACTCTATATGTACATGTGTTTACTTGGTGATTTGTGTTTGCTGTAAAGTGGTTGGTGACCTCAGTGTTCATATCACAGTATTTAATCTCAGTTTCCTCTTCACACCTCACACTGAAGTCCCAGTTTATTTCACAGGAAAATAATTTCTCTGACGGATCATTTCAACATGTTGGACCTGGAAAATAATAAAAAAAACTTTAAGTACATAAATGTATAAACACACAGATAGTGACTGAATGTAGAGCGAGGTGTGTGTGTGTGTGTGTGTGTGTGTGTGTGTGTGTGTGTCACAAACTGCTATGATTAAGTCATTAAACTCAAACATCATTTAATCTGGATGAATAAACTGGAATTTAACACCAACTGTAACACATTCCATTAAAAGGAATGTAAAAAATCTTTAGTTCAGTAAACAAACCAAACAACTGTACACACTACACACTACACACTACACACACTACACACTACACACTACACACACTACACACTACACACTACACACACTACACACTACACACACTACACACTACACACTACACACACTACACACACTACACACTACACACTACACACTACACACACTACACACTACACACTACACACACTACACACTACACACACTACACACACTACACACTACACATTACACACTACACACACTACACACTACACACACTACACACACTACACACACTACACACTACACACTACACACACTACACACTACACACACTACACACTACACACACTACACACTACACACTACACACACTACACACTACACACTACACACACTACACACTACACACACTACACACTACACATTACACACTACACACTACACACTACACACACTACACACTACACACACTACACACTACACACACTACACATTACACACTACACACACTACACACTACACACTACACACTACACATTAAACACTACACACACTACACACTACACACACTACACACCACACACTACACACTACACACACTACACACTACACACACTACACACTACACACACTACACACTACACACTACACACACTACACACTACACACTACACACACTACACACACTACACACTACACACACTACACACACTACACACTACACACTACACACTACACACACTGCACACTACACACACTACACACTACACACACTACACACACTACACACTACACATTACACACTACACACTACACACACTACACACTACACACTACACACACTACACACACTACACACTACACACTACACACACTACACACTACACACACTACACACTACACACACTACACACTACACACTACACACACTACACACTACACACACTACACACTACACACACTACACACTACACATTACACACTACACACTACACACTACACACTACACACACTACACACTACACACACTACACACTACACACTACACATTACACACTACACACACTACACACTACACACTACACATCAAACACTACACACACTACACACTACACACCACACACTACACACTACACACACTACACACTACACACACTACACATTACACACACTACACACTACACACACTACACACTACACACTACTCACTACACACACTACACACTACACACACTACACACACTACACACTACACACACTACACACTACACATTACACACTACACACTACACACACTACACACACTACACACTACACATTACACACACTACACACTACACAGTACACACTACACACACTACACACTACACACACTACACACTACACACTACACACACTACACAAACTACACACACTACACACTACACACACTACACACTACACATTACACACTACACACACTACACACACTACACACTACACACTACACACACTACACACACTACACACTACACACACACTACACACACTACACACTACACACTACACACACTACACACTACACACTACACACTACACACACTACACACACTACACACTACACCCTACACACTACACACACTACACACTACACATTACACATTACACACTACACATTACACACTACACATTACACACTACACACTACACATTACACACTACACACTACACACACTACACATTACACACTAC
Source organism: Tachysurus vachellii (assembly GCF_030014155.1). Taxonomy (NCBI): domain Eukaryota; kingdom Metazoa; phylum Chordata; class Actinopteri; order Siluriformes; family Bagridae; genus Tachysurus; species Tachysurus vachellii. The sequence goes on along the minus strand of NC_083481.1, from coordinate 222,514 downwards.
ACCCTACACACTACACACACTACACACTACACACTACACACACTAAACATTACACACTACACACTACACATTACACACTACACATTACACACTACACACTACACATTACACACTACACATTACACACTACACACTACACACAGCTCTTTACGCTCATTTTCCAGCTTTACGTGATGATTAATGTTCCAGCTGCTGTAGAGATTTAGAGGAGCGTCTTGTAGACCTCAGTGGATTTAATAAGTGTAACAGTGGTGCAGTGATACACAAAGCTGGGATGGTGATGAGAACGAGTGTGTGTGTGAGTGTGTGTGTGTTCGGACCTGTTTCACCTTCAGGACAGGTGTCTCTTGTTGCTGCCGCGGCTCAGGCTGGTGGAGCTGCTGTTGCGTGAGAGACTGGGACTGGCTGCTCCTGATGGAGAAGTGATGGAGGTGGAGGACATGGTGGGACTGATCTCACTGGGACAACCGTACTGAAGCAGGATCTCCACACAACCCTGACTACCTGCTCGCCGAGCAAGAGCCAGAGCCGTCTGTCCTCCAGAGTCTACACTCCTTACATCACTGCCATACTGGGACACAGAGAGACAGCAGGGGTGGGGGGGGGGCAGCAAGAGGGAGACAGAGAGAGAGAGAAATCATTTGAAAGGATTCCTCAGCACGATCGATGTGATGTTCTCACACCTGATGTTCTCACACCTGATGTTCTCACACCTGATGATGTTCTAACACCTGATGTTCTCACACCTGATGTTCTCACACCTAATATAGATGTTCACACACCTGATGATGTTCTCACACCTGATGTTCACACACCTGATGATGTTCACACACCTGATGATGTTCTCACACCTGATGTTCTCACACCTGATGATGTTCTCACACCTGATGATGTTCTCACACCTGATGTTCACACACCTGATGATGTTCACACACCCGATGTTCACAGAGCTGATATTCACACACCCAATGATGTTCACACACCCGATGATGTTCTCACACCTGATGTTCTCACACCTGATGTTCTCACACCGGATGATGTTCACACACCCGATGATGTTCTCACACCTGATGTTCACACACCTGATGATGTTCTCACACCTGATGTTCTCACACCTGATGATGTTATCACACCTGATGATGTTCTCACACCTGATGTTCACACACCTGATGATGTTCTCACACCTGATGTTCTCACACCTGATGATGTTCTCACACCTGATGATGTTCTCACACCTGATGTTCACACACCTGATGATGTTCACACACCCGATGTTCACACACCCAATGATGTTCACACACCCGATGATGTTCACACACCCGATGATGTTCTCACACCTGATGTTCCTGCTGCTCAGTGCCTTATTCAGTGATGGTTTCAGTAGTTGGCTTTAGAAGCTGTGTATAACTAACACTGTTTTTCATCAGGCCACGCCCACAAAACACAAAGTAACATAAGCGACCCATCGTCTGTTAGCAGGAAAAACTGCCAGTGATTTTTTTTGTTATAACCTGGAAGTGCAACTGGACAGAGCTGAACCTCAGGTCATAGCCATGGTGATGACTTTTATCTGAAAGTGTAAGTGAGGTTCAGATCCTCACCCAGATCAGCAGCTGTGTCATCACCACGTCTCCCAGCTGACACGCCACATGCAGCGCTGACTGGGACTGGTGCACACCTCCGTTACCGTAGCGAATCATATAGGGAGGCGGAGCATTGATCTCCTCCTTTGTGCTGTGAGCTAACAGGAGGAGGAATCTGGGAAGGTCCCTGTCAATCACAGCGGCGTGGAGGCGGGCCGAGAGAGGAGTGTCCGATCCGTCAGTCAGAGAGGAAAGAGGAGCTAGAAACAACTTCTGCTCATATTTCCCCCGAATCCAGGCCTCACGTTCCTCCCTGTACACACACACACACACACACACACACACCCTGCTCTTAAAATCCCTAAACTGTGAATCTGTGTGTCTTTAAATTATTTATCTGTATGTGTTTATCTGTGTCACTCCTTCACTCTGTGATGTTCTGTTAAAGTCTTTCCTCTCTTCCACTCACCTCGTGGCATCGGGTCGTGGTTTCTGGCGTCCTCTCGTGCGTTTCTCCCAGATGCTGTTGGTCATGTGGTTTCCGATGGCGATGAGGACCAGCGTGAGCTCGTATGGCCAGTCATCCAGGTCCAGAGAGCGGACGCGGGACAGGTGAGTGCCCAGGTTCCTGTGGATCCCTGAACACTCGATACAGATCAGAGCCCCGACGTTCAGACTCGCCCATGTGGGATCTGTGTATGGAGAGTTTTTGTTTGTGTGGGGATTTTGGTCAGACAGCCCTCAGGTGTCACATGGCAGTGTAAAGACTAACACGTGTAAAGTGTAATGTTAAATGTATGGATTGTGTAGATGAAGCTTCTGATTTGTGTTCAGGTTTAATAATGAATTTTCCTCCACATAAACACTCACTGGGTGCGTCACAATCCACACAGTACGCATTCCCTTTAGCGTTCCGTACGGCCTGAATCGCCACGGCTTCACTTAGACTGTTCCTCCTCGCCTGTAACACACAAACACACATTACACAGATGATACCCACTCAGGGTGATATGATGCTCAGGCCTGCACAGAGAAGTTATAAGAGGTTGTAGGTCACCTTGTGCCTGCTGCTCTCACAGCTCTGTAAACTGGCGAGGATCTGATTCTCAATGTTCTGAACCCACAAGTCTCTTTCCTCTGAACTCTGAGCCTCGAAATGCCACGTCTGCCCTGAACTGGACACGATCAGGAACTCACAGTTCTCATCATCTACACACACACACACACACACACACCATTAAAGTATAACTGTATGAATCAGGTCAGAATGTCTAATGAACTCTTTTCTAGGGCACTACAGAGTGCAGGGAAACGTAGGGAATAAGTGAGTGAGGAGAGATTTAGGACACAGATCAGGAAATGAACACAATTCTGTTTGCTCTGATTCTCAGATCAAAACAATGTTGTCTGACACACATGAGGGATGATGAGTGAGGGATGATGAGTGAGGGATGATGAGTGAGGGATGAGGGATGAGTGATGATGAGTGAGGGATGAGGGATGAGTGATGATGAGTGAGGGATGATGAGTGAGGGATGATGAGTGAGGGATGATGAGTGAGGGATGAGGGATGAGTGATGATGAGTGAGGGATGATGAGTGAGGGATGATGAGTGAGGGATGATGAGTGAGGGATGATGAGTGAGGGATGAGGGATGAGTGATGATGAGTGAGGGATGATGAGTGAGGGATGAGGGATGAGTGATGATGAGTGAGGGATGATGAGTGAGGGATGAGGGATGAGTGATGATGAGTGAGTGATGATGAGTGAGGGATGATGAGTGAGGGATGATGAGTGAGGGATGAGGGATGAGTGATGATGAGTGAGGGATGATGAGTGAGGGATGAGGGATGAGTGATGATGAGTGAGGGATGATGAGTGAGGGATGAAGAGTGAGGGATGATGAGTGAGGGATGAGGGATGAGTGATGATGAGTGAGGGATGATGAGTGAGGGATGAGGGATGAGTGATGATGAGTGAGGGATGATGAGTGAGGGATGATGAGTGAGGGATGATGAGTGAGGGGTGAGGGATGAGGGATGAGGGATGAGTGATGATGAGTGAGGGATGATGAGTGAGGGATGATGAGTGAGGGATGATGAGTGAGGGATGAGGGATGAGTGATGATGAGTGAGTGATGATGAGTGAGGGATGATGAGTGAGGGATGATGAGTGAGGGGTGAGGGATGAGGGATGAGTGATGATGTATGAGACTGTATAAAGTCTGCAGTGAGAGTAAACTGCGTCTTTCACTTCATTACCTGTCCTGTTTATGTTTTTCAGGCTGCCAAAGCTTTTTATTTTCCACATTTTGCGTTTGGCTGAAGGACAAAAAGATGAGAAAACACAAGAGGAAACAGAAAACATTATTTCATCTCACTGTGTCCTGAACAGGAAAAAGGAAGACAGAAGACACACAGTGGGTCAAGCTGAAGAACATTGTGAGCGTCGGTGATGGAGTCCCACCACAGTAAGGTTATTAACGTCCAGAGGTGGGAAGTAATGGAGTAAAAATACTTCGTTACTGTACTTAAGTAAATTTTTCTGGTATCAGTACTTTACTCCACTATTTATTTTTCGGACAACTTTTTACTTTTACTCATTACATTTTTACACAAACATCTGTACTTTTTACTTCTTACATTTTCAAAACAGACTCGTTACTTTTAGTATTATTTCTTCTCATTGAGCGCTGTTTCCAGCCTATCATCCTATCATTGTGCGTTTTTTTCACCATGTGACTGGTGTATTATTTACTGGCTATCGGACATAGACTAAGGATAGCGGAGCTAACAATGAGCAGCACGTCTACAAAAGGAATGGCTAATGTTAATTCAAAAGGAGTCACCGATGTTAAAATAACTAACAACGAGGACATTCCTGAACACCCATGGCCATATATGAGGGAGATGTTGGAAATAATCGGCGTCAAAAAGGATTCCTGGCGAATGCGTTGCGAATTGTGTCAAGCCAAAAAACACGAAGTGCTTAATTTAATTAACATTAATTTTGTCAGCATGTCCCAGCGTACTCTCTGATCTCTGAGTCACATTCTTCTTCCTGCGCTGCTTCTTCCTGTCTGCTGTAGGAGATGTGCTCGGCTCTTTCATTAACGTCGGGTTTAACACACCCTCGATATCTGACATCACATCATATAACACCAGAACACACTGATTTAATGTCCTTCATTTATAGATGTATAAAAATCTAAACTCATAAAATAAAAATGACACACTGAAATATTACAGTTCATGATACACAAAGTAGAATTTAATAATAAATAATAAAGCTGTTATTGTTAGTAAATTACTGTAGTGTAAGAAGAATAAAACAGTTAGCATTGTGCTGCTAATAATATTCACGTCGTTACAGTGACTCTGTAACATCACTCAACCCTGTGGGTGATTGTGTGTATGATTGTGTTACACACCGATGTTGTGCACAGAGGAGAGAGTAAACGGGGTTCTCTGGCCGTATGCTCCTGCACCATCATCTACTGATAGATGAGCACTTGCCAACATCGAGGCTGAAACATACACATGCACACACACACACACACACACACACACACACACACACACACACACACACACACACACATACACACACACGGTTACACAAAAGCAGCTACATGAACGAGATATAAATGAACATCAGAGCAGAGTTTAGTGCCAAGTATCAAACACACTGCTGAGTAATCTGAGCTGTAGGGGGCGCACTCACCTGAAGAAGTGTCATCTGCTGTTTGCTCACCCTGGAATGTTCCATTCAGCCCAGGTGGGGGTGCAGAGGATGGAACAGCCCGTGGGGGGCGTTTTCCTGGAACTTTAACCGTCACACGAAGCAAATCGATTTCTTTACCGTTAACATTCTGCATGTAGTCCTGCAACACACACACACACACACACACACACACACACACAGAACTCATTCATTCATTCATTCATCTTCTACCTCTTATCTGAACTACCTCGGGTCACGAGGAGCCTGTGCCTACCTCAGGCGTCATCGGGCATCAAGGCAGGATACACCCTGGACGGAGTGCCAACCCATCACACACACACACACTCTCATTCACTCACGCAATCACACACTACGGACAATTTTCCAGAGATGCCAATCAACCTACCATGCATGTCTTTGGACCGGGGGAGGAAACCGGAGTACCCGGAGGAAACCCCCGAGGCACGGGGAGAACATGCAAACTCCACACACACAAGGTGGAGGCGGGAATCGAACCCCGACCCTGGAGGTGTGAGGCGAACGTGCTAACCACTAAGCCACCGTGACCCCCACACAGAACTCAGTAGTACCAATTATAATAGTAATTAAATATACATGTCTGTCTCTGTCTATTTATTTACAGAAAATCACTCTACATGAATTCACTTCCTGTCTGTGTTCTATACTGTCCTACATGATTAAGTAAGAAGTGTATGATGATGGTGTGATACTCACGCTGACGTTGGCATGGTAACTCAGGGTGCCATTAGTGGTTAATGTCACATATTTTTTCTTCCACTCCTGTTTAAGAGAACTTCCACTGCGCTTCAGCAGCACACTCTGTACAGAACACACAGCACTTCAGGCTCAGACTCTTATTAAAGCTCAAATTCACACAACACTCTCACACACAACACTCTCTTACAACACTCTCTCACACAACACTCTCACACACAACACTCTCTTACAACACTCTCTCACACAACACTCTCACACACAACACTCTCTTACAACACTCTCTCACACAACACTCTCACACAACGCTCTCTCACACAACACTCTGTCACACAACACTCTCACACAACACTCTCTCACACAACACTCTCACACAACGCTCTCACACAACACTCTGTCACACAACACTCTCACACAACACTCTGTCACACAACACTCTCACACAACACTCTGTCACACAACACTCTCACACAACACTCTGTCACACAACACTCTCACACAACACTCTGTCACACAACACTCTCACACAACACTTTCTCACACAACACTCTCACACAACACTCTCATACAACACTCTCTCACACAACACTCTGTCACACAACACTCTCACACAACATTCTCACACACAACACTCTCACACAACACTCTCTCATGCAACACTCTGTCACACAACACTCTGTCACACAACACTCTGTCACACAACACTCTCACACACAACACTTTCTCATACAACACTGTCACACAACAATCTGTCACACAACACTCTGTCACACAATACTTTCTCATACAACACTCTGTCACACAACACTCTCTCACACAACACTCTCTCACACAACACTCTCACACAACACTCTCTCACACAACAATCTGTCGTACAACACTCTCTCACACAACACTCTCACACAACACTCTGTCACACAACACTCTCTCATACAACACTCTCTCATACAACAATCTCTCACACAACACTCTCTCATACAACACTCTCTCACACAACACTCTCTCACACAACACTCTCTCATACAACACTCTCTCATACAACACTCTCACACAACACTCTCATACAACACTCTCACACAACAATCTCTCACACAACACTCTCATACAACACTCTCTCATACAACACTCTCACACAACACTCTCTCATACAACACTCTCACACAACAATCTCTCACACAACACTCTCATACAACACTCTCTCATACAACACTCTCTCACACAACACTCTCTCACACAACACTCTCTCACACAACAATCTCTCACACAACACTCTCACACACAACACTCTGTCACACAACACTCTCTCACACAACACACTCTCACACAACACACTCTCACACAACACTCTCTCACACAACACTCTCTCACACAACACTCTCTCACACAACAATCTCTCACACAACACTCTCACACACAACACTCTCTCACACAACACACTCTCACACAACACACTCTCACACATCACTCTCTCACACAACACTCTCTCATACAACACTCTCTCATACAACACTCTCTCACACAACACTCTCACACAACACTCTCTCACACAACACTCTCTCATACAACACTCTCTCACACAACACTCTCACACAACACTCTCTCACACAACACTCTCACACAACACTCTCACACAACACTCTTACACACAACACTCTCTCACACAACACTCTCTCACACAACACTCTTACACACAACACTCTCTCACACAACACTCTCTCACACAACACTCTCTCACACAACACTCTTACACACAACACTCTCTCACACAACACTCTCTCACACAACACTCTCTCACACAACACTCTCACACAACACTCTCACACAACACTCTCTCACACAACACTCTCTCACACAACACTCTTACACACAACACTCTCTCACACAACACTCTCTCACACAACAAGGTTAACGCTTTACTGATGGAAATGCAGGTCATGTTTGTTCTTGGTGGATTAGACCTTCTACACTGGTAGAAAAGTGACACCTCTATCAAACTTGCTCAAACATGCTGCTGCCGCAAGGTGATGCAGGAGGAACCCACAGTAGCAGATCTAAGTGGGTGGTGTTGATTTTAGTGGGTGGTGTTGATCTAAGTGGGTGGTGTTGATCTAAGTGGTGGTGTTGATATAAGTGGGTGGTGTTGATATAAGTGGGTGGTGTTGATCTAAGCGGGTGGTGTTGATATAAGTGGGTGGTGTTGATATAAGTGGGTGGTGTTGATATAAGTGGGTGGTGTTGATCTAAGTGGGTGGTGTTGATCTAAGCGGGTGGTGTTGATATAAGTGGGTGGTGTTGATATAAGTGGGTGGTGTTGATATAAGTGGGTGGTGTTGATATAAGTGGGTGGTGTTGATCTAAGTGGGTGGTGTTGATATAAGCGGGTGGTGTTGATCTAAGTGGATGGTCTCCTGCTGCATGCTGGGGCTGAGCCCAGGAGTTAGTTAGGATAATAAGGGTACAGTAGATGGGGAAGCATGTGGAGAGGCTGCAGCATCTACATTTAGGGGCCCAATCAACATGAAGGTCGAGTTTCATGGCTGAAATAAACATATATACTAACACATAAACAAACACATGCAGTACACACCTGTTTAATTGGGATTGTGCGACCGATTCCAAAATCTATTTTACTGTCTGTACTCCTCCGGTCTGAGTCACTCCCTCTACGGAGCTACACAACAACAACAAACAGGAGTAAAGTGTAAAAATAAAGTGTACAGAAATGTTAGGGTTCAGGGATTAGAGGTTAGGCATTGATCTGTAGGGATTAGGGATTAGGGATTAGGGATTAGGGTACAGGGTAAAGGATTTAGGCTCAGGGGATTAGCATTTAAAGATTACGGATTATGGTTCATGGTTGATGGATTAGGGATTGAGGTTCTGGGATTGGGGTAAATGCAGTAGATTAGAGGACGTGACTGACTGTGAACTGAGATGTTCGGCTGAGTTTCTCTCCTCCAGATGCCATGCTGATGTGTTTATGAGTGATCACAGGAGTGGAGGGAAGAGAGGAGGAGTAATCACTGCTCTGACCTCCATTACTGGCCTAAAAACAACCACAAGACAAAACACACACACACACACACACACACACACACACACACACACGCGCGCGCACGCACACACCACATTGACTCAATAGGAATTAGCAATATTTTATTTCTCCAGTGCTCACACACATCAGTAAGATACAAAATCCTATAGGTGTCTGAGGTGCGTGTGTGTGTGTGTGTGTGTGTGTGTGTGTGTGTATGTGTTTGGGTGTGCGTGTGTGTATGTGTGTGTTTTTGTGTATATATGTGTGTATGTGTGTTTGTGTGTATATATGTGTGTGTGAGTTTGTGTGTGTGTTTTTGTGTGTGTATGTTTATGTGTGTGTGTGTTTGTGTGTGTTTTTGTGTATATGTGTGTGTATATATGTGTGTGTATGTGTGTATATATGTGTGTGTGTGTATGTGTGTGTTTTTGTGTATATATGTGTGTGTATGTGTGTGTGTGTGAGTTTGTGTGTGTGTTTTTGTGTATATATGTGTGTGTGTGTTTGTGTGTGTGTGTATATGTTTATATGTGTGTGTGTGTTTGTGTGTGTTTTTGTGTATATGTGTGTGTATATATATGTGTGTGTATGTGTGTGTATATATGTGTGTGTGTGTATGTGTGTGTTTTTGTGTATATATGTGTGTGTATGTGTGTGTATATATGTGTGTGTGTGTTTGTGTGTGTTTTTGTGTATATGTGTGTATATATGTGTGTGTATGTGTGTTTATATATTTGTGTGTGTGTGTGTATATGTGTGTGTATATCTGTATATGTGTGTGTGTGTATGTGTATGTGTGTATATATGTGTGTGTATATCTGTATATGTGTGTGTGTGTGTGTGTATGTGTATGTGTGTGTATATATGTGTGTGTATGTGTGTGTATGTGTGCGTGTGTGTTACCTGTGGTGTAAATGTTGCACACAGTGGTGTGGA
>NC_083481.1:187500-197500 GCF_030014155.1 Tachysurus vachellii | reverse complement strand
GTTGTACATTATGTCTCTTTGTAACATTACAGTTTATCTTCAGTGGAACTAAGAGTCTGAACCCTGTTCCAGCATGACAAAGTCCCTGAGCTCCATGAAGACATGGTGTGAAGGTGAAGGTTGGAGTGAAGAACCCGAGTGGTCCTGCACTGAGCCCTGACTCTGACTCAACCCCACTGAACACCTTTGGGATGAACAGGAACTGGAGTCTCCACAACATCCCAACATCAGAGTCTGATCTCACTGATGCTCTTGTAGCTGAATAAACACTAATCCCCACAGTCACAATCCAACATCTAGTCTAAAGCCTTCAGGAAGTGTGGAGCTGATTTAAACAGTAGAGGGAATCCATCTGGAACAAGACGTTTAACAAGCACACGGGGGTGTGATGGTTGGGGTGTACAAACATTTAAGACTGATACATAATAATAAAATTAAATAATAATAATTCATAATAATACCCCATAATAATTATTCATAATAATTCATACCCACTGAGATTTTTCACATTTTGACACGTTACAACCACAAACAAAAATGTATTTTATTAGGATTTTATGTGATAGAAGTCTCTGCACATCTAGAGAGTGAAATTTTTGCCCATTCTTCTTGCAAAATAGCTCAAGCTCAGTCAGATTGGATGGAGATCGTCTGTGAATCTCACCACAGATTCTCAAGTGGATTTAGTTCTGGACTTTGAGCCGCTCTAACACATGAATATGCTTTGATCTAAACCACTCCATTGTAGCTCTGACTGTATGTTTAGGGTCATTGTCTTGCTGGAAGGTGAAGCTCTGCCCCAGTCTCAACTCTTTTACAGACTCTAACAGGTTTTCATCTAAGATTGTCCTGTATTTGTCTCCATCCATCTTCCCATCAACTCTGACCAGCTTCCCTGCTGAAGAAAAGCATCTCCACAACATGTTGCTGCCACCACCATGTTTCACGGTGTCGATGGTGTGTTCAGGGTGATGTGCAGTGTTAGGTTTCTGTCTTACACTGGTCTCATCTGCCCAGAGCACCTTCTTCCACATGCTTGCTGCCCCCCCAATAGTTGTCCTGTGGACAGATTCTCCCACCTGAGCTGTGGATCTCTGCAGCTCCTCCAGAGTTACTATGGGCCTCTTGGCTTCTTCTCTGATTAATGCTCTCCTCACACAGCCTCAGTTTAGGTGGACGTCCGTGTCTTGGTAGGCTTGCAGTCGTGCTCATACTCTTACCATTTCAGGGTGAAGGATCTTACATCATGCTCCATGAGATGTTCGAGGCTTGGGATATTAATTTATAACCATAAACCTGCTTTAAACTTCTCCACAACTTTATCCCTGACCTGTCTGGTGTGTTCTTTGGTCTTCATGATGCTGTTTGTTCACTAATGTTCTCTAACACACTTCTGAGGGCTTCAGAGAACAGCTGTATTTATACTGAGATTAAATGACACACAGGTGACTATTTACTCATTAGGGGACTTCTGAAGGCAATTGCTTTCACTGGATGTTAGTTAGGGGTATCAGAGTAAAGGGGGATGAATATAAATGCACACCACACTCAGATATTTATTTGTAAAAAAAACATTTAAACACTATTTATAATTTTCATTCCACTTCACAATTATGTGCCACTTTCTTTCGGCCTATTTCATAAAATCCCAATAAAATACATTTTTCTTTGTGGTTGTAACATCAAAATGTGGAAAAGTTCAGTGGGTGTGAATACTTTTGCAAGGCACTGTATAAATACATTTTTAAAATTTGTCATTTAAAATAAATGTCAATAAATATAATTGTTAAAATGTGTAAAACTAAAAATTGATAAAATAATATATTTTAATCTACACCGCTGTTGTACTGTGTCACATTTTTAAAGAATCAAATAAATAATCTATTAAGAAACTAAAAAGTAATAAATAATGATAAGACCATATAAGGAATGTGAGCGGCACATGTTGTGGAAAGCCACAGGAGTCACAACCCCTTCAGCAGGAAGTTCAATTCCTTAATATGTGTGTGTGTGTGTGTGTGTGTGTGTGTGTGTGTGTGTGTGTGTGTGTGCATCAGTACATTCTGGTGATGATTGTAGTGTTTATCTTCCAGTTCACTGTGTCATGTTCCTGCCTCACAATAGGGAGAGAAAAACAGGTAAAAACCATCCCAGAGATCTGATTGGCTTAGAACTGTTTCCTCAGTCCACCCCCTAAGAAACAACAGTCTGTGTGTGTGTGTGTGTGTGTGTGTGTGTGTGTGTGTGTGTGTGTGTGTGTGTGTGTGTGTGTGTGTGTGTGTGTGTGTGTACAGGAGAAGTTACTGAGCTTGTCATGGGAGATGATGGCTAATGAAACTCGCCGGTCTCTGGAGCAGCAGCTGGATTGTTGTGGTCTCATAAACAGCGCTGAAAAGCAACATGTGTTCAGAACAGACATAAATCTGTGCACTGCTGTATGTGGTCACATGACTCAGACACACGGTTCTATTGGCTGAAATCACCCACATGGTCACATGACCTCACACTCATGTAGAAGAATATTTTGATGTCACATGCAGCTTGATTACAAAGACGTCGTCTCTCCACCTGAGTATCTCATGAGACTGACATCTGTCAGTGTGAAACACAGCGCCCCCTCCTGGTTATAAGTTATTACATCCACACACAGTCACCGTGGTAACATTGTCCACTTTTCTGGGGGAGTGGATTAACTTTGTAACACACACCTGATCATTATAAATAAAGTTAATAGTAAACCTTAAAGACTAGCAGTTTCTAATAAAGCAGAAAGTTTACAAACACAACTATAACTTTCTTTAACGTTCAACAGTAAATACATAAAACTCATAATAAATAAAAACATGTTTATTGTATAAACTAATGAATTCATTAAGATTATGATTATTTATTACATTTACAGTACACTTTATGACCAAAGTGTGACACTGACGATTCGTCACTGAAGCTGCAAAATACTGAGCTACTGTGTGTGTGTGTGTGTGTGTGTGTGTGTGTGTTAAAGGTGTGTAAGAGAACAGCTCACTGCTTCACATGTGGAGATTTGATGCTGCAGAAAGCTGCAGAGACGCTTTATTTCCTGGGAGGAGTCGGATTATTCTGCAGTTTCACACAGGTTCCTCTTCACACACACTAATAAACAATAAACTTCACATAGTACACATATTACGATCATACTCACTGTGTGTGTGTGTGTGTGTGTGTGTGTGTGTGTGTGTGTATAGCTTGTGGGTGTGTGGTTGGCTGTTCACTACAGAAACCAGAGGAACCATCAGCTCAGCTCCAGAACCTCGTCATAGCCTCCACCATTGTGTGATGTTAATTCTACATTTCTTTGCGCTCATTATTTGGACTTTCATCATGAACAGATTCATTAGTTAAAATAAAACCCAGAGAAAATGGCACCCTGTTCACGACACCACTATATTCCAGTCTTCCTGATTTATCTCTTTACATCCTAAATAATCCCATTTAAAGTAAACCAGCAACATGACAGTAAGAATGCTTGTAAAGAAATAAAGCTAAATCAATGAAACAGTGAACTGTGTGTTGTGTTTGTTAAAGAATGTGGAATATTACATCATCATAATAATCATTTTCTCTCCATTCTGAGGGTTATGTGTCTCAGTGTCTGTTGTATTTATGGGAGCTGACTGTAGAGTTTGGACACTTTTATGTCACTTTCACTGTGATGTGTCTGAAACTATTTTATACATAAATGCACATATTTTGCCTTTATTTATTTATTTATTTTAATAACATACAAACTTGCTATAACATTATTACTAAGAACGAACTTTCAGTGTGAGTGGGAGAGAGAAGAGACCACGATACTGTCTCTCAGAACATGTGAGATCAATGACGGTAGTGAGCCGTGCTCAGGTGTCTGGTATCTACAAATGGCTGAACATCTCCATAACAACAGCTGAATTCTGACTGTAAAAAGACCATCAGAGGAGGTTCTGCTCATGAGCCTGGGACTGGGAGCTGTGTACAGAAGAGGCGGTCCTGTCCTGCTCCTACCCTGAGCCACTCCCAACACAAGCCACTCCCACCCTGAGCCACTCCCACCCAACACAAGCCACTCCCACCCACCACAAGCCACTCCCACCCTGAGCCACTCCCACCGCAAGCCACTCCTACCCAAGCCACTCCCACCCTGAGCCACTCCCACCACAAGCCACTCCTACCCAAGCCACTCCCACCCTGAGCCACTCCCACCACATGTTCAGAATAACAGCAGGATTGAGTGTGAGATGTATATCTGTACATCATGAGAGTTGTTCATGAAGAACAGTGTTTAAATCAGGAGGAATTTATTCACAGAGCTGAAGTGAAGAAGACAAACAGTTTAATGGGGAAACAATAAAATCAAAAGACCAACAGTCGCTGTTGTAATGAAGCAGAACACATACAAGCTAAAGAAAACAGCAAGGACATCAACATGTTCAGGTACAAATTAATAACAGAGCAGAGATCCGTGTGTTTATCGTCACACTCTTCTGTATTTAATAATGTCCACATTCATTTTAACTCCTGAATCACACACACACACACACACACACACACACACACACACACACACACAGACACAGACAGACACGCACACACAGACACAGACACAGACAGACACACACACACACACACACCTGTGTACCTTGCTCAGAACAGAAATCCTCCAATGGGTTTTATTTTATTAATCAGCAACACAGAACATTTTTCATTTCATTTTAAGTTGGAATAAAATTTTAGGCAGTTAACAACACAATCGTTTAACAACACAATCGTTTAACAACACAATCGTTTAACAACACAATCGTTTAACAACAACCTGCATCTGATGCCCAGACTATCCTGCACTTACAATATAAACTGCACTGTTATTTCATCAAGACTTATTTTATATTACAAACAGAACAGAGATCACATTCCTTCTCTTCACCTGCTGCTCCACTACACTTATTATACAGTGGAAACTTGTTGGGTTTATTATCTGCTGATTATCTGCTGATTATCTGCTGATTATCTGCTGATTATCTGCTGATTAACTGCTGATTATCTGCTGATTATCTGCTGATTAACTCTTTATTAAAAATAGAAATGATTTGAAATAGAAGACAAATGCAATTATTCTGGAAAAAACACTAAGATCTGATCAGATGGATTTGAAGATATTGATTAGCGCGGCTCGCGGTTCAGATGGATTTCTGTTCTGGAGCTGTTGCATTTCTCTCGTTGCTTGTGTTGTGTTTCTGTATGAAATCATTTCATTCATTATTGAAAAAATATACTTTTAAAAAATTCCTAAAGAAACAGTTCAGCTTAAAGTGAAAACATTCCTGTTACCCAAACGTACTCCATCAGTGGAGACACAGCTGGTGGCTAAATTACATTACGAGGCTAATGTAGCTAACAGTTAGTCGGCGCTTAGAGCCTCCAGTTTAGCAGAAAGCTAAAGATTCTGTGTGTGTGTGTGTGTGTGTGTGTGTGTGTATATGTGTGTGTGTGTAAGAGGAACATCATGTCAAACTCACTTCCTGCCACACAGGACAGTTATTGATGTTGGACATGTGCTGAGAATAAATGAGACGTTCATGTTATTAACACTGACGGTGTTTAGTGTGAATCTCAGAGACAGTGTTACTGACCTCACTGTTTTCACACGAATGGACCGGGTCAGGACCATGAGTGTTAGGGAGCATTCGTACAATTGGGCTTTAGTACAACATAAAATAAAGAAAATAAAACATTAGATGTGCTGAACATGTGACACGAAACACAAATGCAGGTTAAAGGTCAGTTTTTGGTCCCTGTGATTTCATGACGTCACGTGATAAAGTGACTGGACTAAAATTAGAACTCTTTCTTTAACAGCAGTCGGTCACGTCTTCTTTAAGAGTTATCTGATTGGTCAGAGAAGAAACCGTGATCTAGAGCTTTCTGGGCCGAAATCCGTCTCAGGGGGTCAAACGTCAACATTTTCTGTTAATGAAGAGAAACAAATTTTATATACGATTACTGTGTGTGTGTGTGTGTGTGTGTGTGTGTGTGTGTGTGTGTGTGTGTGTGTATATATATATGTGTGTGTATATATGTGTGTGTGTGTGTGTGTAGGAGTGTGGTTACAATGTGTGTGTGTGTATGTGTGTGTGTATATATGTGCGTGTGTGTATATATGTGTGTGTGTGTGTGTGTGTGTGTGTGTAGGAGTGTGGTTACAATGTGTGTGTGCACGATTATAGCAGGAGAGTGTATTTACTTATAATGAGTGTGATTATATTGTGTGTGTGTGTGTGCGCGCGCGCCACACAGTGAAGAGTATACACTACACACCATGAGCAGATCCGCCCCCTCCTTGGTAAACTCAGGGATCTGTTCTGTGATTGGCTGAGGATTCTGAGGACTGAAGTTTTCTCTTGAGAGTGTGACATCATTAGGCCACTCCTCCTCCCTCGGCAGACCAATCACACTGAGGAGAAGAACAGAACAGGAACATGAGTGAGGGGACAGTATCAGCATCTGTTGATTAGAAGTCAGTCCAGCTCACACTGTAGCACTGTAGCAGATCATCTCACTGTAGATCAGCACATCATCTCACCAACACATTACACACTCACCAGTTCTCCTAACAAAATGGATCCTGTCCAGTGGACTCAACATCACCTGCACATTAGTTGCTGTGTTTTGTTGTGTTAATGTGCACAAATCAATCACACATAGAAGTTATACACAACTCAAACGTACGAAAAGATCTTGGTCAGTTGGTCCACTTCTGATTCCCCACAAAACAGTGGCCTGGAAAACAAAACACAAACGTTCAGGAAGGAAAAAAAAGAAATCTGTGATCCTGAACATGAGGCGAGTGTGAAATCAGACGCACTTCCGTGTGAACATCTCAGCAAAAATGCAGCCAGTACTCCACAGATCCACAGGGGTGGCATAACTAGAACCAAGCAGAACCTCCGGAGAACGGTACCACAATGTCACCACCTTACACACACACACGCACACACGCACACACGCACACACGCACACACAACCTTGTGATGAAATTAGGTGTAGGAGAAGTAATGAAAAAAGTAAATATTTTACAAATAATCATGTTAATTACTGGACAGAGGGGTGTGTGTGTATGTGAGTGTGTGTGTGTACCACAGGTGTTAGAGCCATGGTACAGCTGTATATTCGAGCCAGTCCAAAGTCGGCGAGTTTGACCTGACCGCGACTCGTCACCAGGATGTTCTCCGGCTTTAGGTCCCGATGGAGAACCAGGTGAGAGTGAAGGAATGACAAACCACACAGCAACTGATGCATCAGATCCTACACACACACACAGACACACAGACACACAGGCAGACACACACACAGGCAGACACGCAGGCAGACACACACACAGGCAGACACACACACAGGCAGACACACACACAGGCAGACACACACACAGGCAGACACACACACAGGCAGACACACACACAGGCAGACACACAAACACACACACACAGACAGACAGACACACAGGCAGACATACACACACACACACACACACACACACAGACACACAGGCAGACACACACAGGCAGACATACACACAGGCAGACATACACACAGGCAGACATACACACACACAGACACACAGGCAGACACACACACACAGACACACACAGGCAGACACACACACAGGCAGACACACACAGGCAGACACACACAGGCAGACACACACAGGCAGACACACAGGCAGACACACACACAGGCAGACACACAAACACACACACAGACAGACACACAGACAGACAGACACACACACACAGACAGACACACACACACAGACAGACACACACACAGACAGACAGACACACAGACAGACAGACACACAGACAGACACACACACAGACAGACACACACACACACACACACAGACACACACACACACAGGCAAACACACGAACACAGACACACACACACACACAGACACACACAGACACACACAGACACACACAGACACACATATCAGCATGCTAAACAGGATCTAATGAGTGATAATTGCCCCATGTTAATGACATCACTCCTACCCTGACATGGTGAAGAGGCAGTCCAGGGGGCGGAGCTTTCTCTAGATACGTCTTCAAATCCTGATCAACATGTTCAAACACCAAAGTCACCTTCGTCTCCTGCTCAGTTCTTAAACTTGCACACACATCCATCAGCCTGAAACACACACACAAGCCTGAAACACTACTCAACAATGCTAAAATAGTGTGTACTTGTCTATGTTGAGATGGTCAACTGTGTGTGTGTGTGTGTGTGTGTACTTGACTATGTTGAGATGGTCAACTGTGTGTGTGTGTGTGTGTGTGTGTGTGTGTGTGTACTTGACTATGTTGAGATGGTCAACTGTGTGTGTGTGTGTACTTGACTATGTTGAGATGGTCAACTGTGTGTGTGTGTGTGTGTGTACTTGACTATGTTGAGATGGTCAACTGTGTGTGTGTGTGTGTGTGTGTGTACTTGACTATGTTGAGATGGTCAACTGTGTGTGTGTGTGTGTGTGTACTTGACTATGTTGAGATGGTCAACTGTGTGTGTGTGTGTGTGTGTGTACTTGACTATGTTGAGATGGTCAACTGTGTGTGTGTGTGTGTGTGTGTGTGTGTACTTGACTATGTTGAGATGGTCAACTGTGTGTGTGTGTGTGTGTGTGTGTACTTGACTATGTTGAGATGGTCAACTGTGTGTGTGTGTGTGTGTGTGTGTGTGTACTTGACTATGTTGAGATGGTCAACTGTGTGTGTGTGTACTTGACTATGTTGAGATGGTCAACTGTGTGTGTGTGTGTGTGTACTTGACTATGTTGAGATGGTCAACTGTGTGTGTGTGTGTGTGTGTGTGTGTGTGTGTACTTGACTATGTTGAGATGGTCAACTGTGTGTGTGTGTGTGTGTGTGTACTTGACTATGTTGAGATGGTCAACTGTGTGTGTGTGTGTGTGTGTGTGTGTGTGTGTGTGTACTTGACTATGTTGAGATGGTCAACTGTGTGTGTGTGTGTGTGTGTGTACTTGACTATGTTGAGATGGTCAACTGTGTGTGTGTGTGTGTGTGTACTTGACTATGTTGAGATGGTCAACTGTGTGTGTGTGTGTGTGTGTGTGTGTGTGTGTGTGTGTGTGTGTGTACTTGACTATGTTGAGATGGTCAACTGTGTGTGTGTGTGTGTGTGTACTTGACTATGTTGAGATGGTCAACTGTGTGTGTGTGTGTGTGTGTGTGTGTGTGTGTGTGTGTGTGTACTTGACTATGTTGAGATGGTCAACTGTGTGTGTGTGTGTGTGTACTTGACTATGTTGGGATGGTCGAACTGTTCCAGGCGTTTGAGCAGAGCGACCTCTCTCACAGTGGACAGAGGAAGTCCGTCCTGATTGGTCTGAACTCTGACACTTTTCAGAGCCACGAACTTGCCGCTTTCTTTATCTCTGGCTTTATACACAGTGCCATAGGCACCGCCTCCGATCTCTGCCACAGGCTCGTACTGCACGCCCCCGTCCTGCGCCATCACCTGCTACAGAACACATCACACACACCAGAGTGAGGACGCTGTGTTAAACACACTGTCTAAATAACACACACAAGGAAAAAGTGAAGCTGCACACGGCTTAGAGTCACATTTTAGTTAACAGCTTTACACGTATGTCTGTCTGTCTGTCTGTCTGTCCGTCCGTCCATCTGTCTGTCTGTCTGTCCGTCCACTACAGTTTATATACAGCTGTCTGTCTGTCTGTTCACTACAGTTTATATACAGCTGTCTGCCTGTATGTCTGTCTGTCAGGTCACTACAGTTTATATACAGCTGTCTGCCTGTCTGTCTGTCTGTTCACTACAGTTTATATACAGCTGTCTGTCTGTCTGTCTGTCTGTCTGTTCACTACAGTTTATATACAGCTGTCTGTCTGTCTGTCTGTCTGTTCACTACAGTTTATATACAGCTGTCTGTCTGTCTGTCTGTC
>NC_083481.1:155000-182500 GCF_030014155.1 Tachysurus vachellii | reverse complement strand
TATTGTTATTATTGTTGTTGTTGTTATTATTTTTATTGTTATTATGTTGCATTTAAACATCAGCTTCTGATTCACTTCACTTATTTTTCTAGTTTGTTATATAAACACATATCGACAACAATAACATAATTAAATAAATCTGTAGTTCGCTCTTATTTATGAATTAAATAATTATAGGAATGAAATGAATCCATAAATATAATAAATATAATAAATATTAAATATAGCTGATTGTTTGTGTTTATGTAATAAACCCCACGTGGCTTTAATATGATTCACATTAATGCTCAGTATAATGACACTGGGGTGAGTTTCAGTTGACTTTATTACAAAGTTCATTACAAACTGATGAAAAGAGTTTTTAATAAAATTAAACTGAATAAATTTAGACCTGTTGTTTCTGTGATTTATGAACAAGAAATGTGCGGCGCCCGGAGAGTGACGTCATTCACCTGCGACTCGTGTGGGCTGTAGCGCGTGTGTAGTATGTAGTAGTTTACATTTTACTGTAACTTCTGTCTTTAAACTCTTTCTCTTTTTCACTAACTCACTAACACACACAGTGACGGTCAGGATGAGTGTGTGTTTACCTCAGAAGAAGTTTTATCGGCAGAGAGCTCACTCTAATCCTATGGCTGATCACACATTCGACTAGTAAGTGTTTATAGTTTACTGGTTAGTTTTACTTTGTAATAAATAATCTTACTGAACACTGTGTGTGTGTGTGTGTGTGTGTGTGTGTGTGTGTGTGTATGTGCGCGCGCGCGCGTCTGTATGTATGTGTGTGTGTGTGTGTGTGCGCGCGCGTATGTGTGTGTGTGTGTGTATGTGCGCGCGCGCGCGTCTGTATGTGTGTGTGTGTGTTTGTGTGTGTGTGTCTGTCTGTGTGTCCCCCTCCCCCCTCCCCCCCGCCTCCCCTCCTTCTCCCCCCCTCCCCCCCTCCTTCTCCCCCCTCCCCCCCTCCTTCTCCCCCCTCCCCCCCCCTCCTTCTCCCCCCTCTCCCCCTCTTCCCTCTCCCCCCCTCCTTCTCCCCCCTCCCCCCCTCCTTCTCCCCCTCCCCCCTCCTTCTCCCCCCTCCCCCTCCTTCTCCCCCTCCCCCTCCCCCTCCCTCCCCCTCCCTCCCCCCTCCCTCTCCCCTCTCCCCCCTCCCTCTTCCCCTCTCCCCCCCTCCCTCTCCCTCTCCCCCCTCCCTCTCCCCTCTCCTCCCTCTCCCTCTCCCCCTCTCTCCCTCTCCCCCTCCTCTCCTCCCTCTCCCCTCTCCTCCCTCTCCCCCTCTCCCCTCTCCTCCCTCTCCCCTCTCCCCTCTCTCCCCTCTCCCCTCTCCTCCCTCTCTCCCCCTCCCTCTCCCCCCCTCCCCCTCCCTCTCCCCTCTCCCCCTCCCCTCTCCCCTCTCCCCTCCCTCCCCTCTCCTCCCTCCCCCCCTCCCTCTCCCCCTCCCCCCCTCTCCCCCCTCCCTCCCTCCCTCTCTCCCCCCTCCCTGTGTGTGTGTCTGTCCTGTGTGTGTGTGTCAGTCCTGTGTGCCCGCAGCAGATGGACTGGTCCCAGCTTTATCCTGAGTATTTCAGCTCAGACAGAGAACAGATGGAGTCGGAGGGACGGAGCACTCAGGTGGAGTTTGCAGATATCGGGTGTGGATACGGAGGACTTCTGGGTAGATAACACACACACACACACACACTAAATACTATCAGTACTATACTATATTATTATCTCTGCTGTGCAGAAAGCAGGAGATCTTTCACTCCCTTGGTGTTACAACACAAACACTTGTTAGAAATGAATGAAGGATACAAACTAAAGTCTTGTGACTTTGGGCTCCAGTTTCAGCTCACGTTGTTCTTCATTATATTTGCTGTTGCTCCTGATCTCTTCTCTTCTGTAAACACATCAAGGCAGAAGGTTTAAATGAGCGATGACTAAATTTGTGATGCTTTTAAAACATACTGAAATGGTGAAACTCTAACAATATCCGACTCGCTGGATCAGAAGTGTTACAGTAAAATCCTTGTCTTTTAGCTATTTCCTTTGTGTAATGTAACTTTACTATTTAAAACAATCACAATTAAATACTTTCTGTTAAACATTCTTACCAAATACAAATGCCTTTTTATACCAGTAACAATTCATTTAAATTACTTTTAAAACATTTATGATGTGATTAAATATTTAGAAATGATTCATTTATTATTATAGATTTAATGTTTTTGCTCTCAGCAGAATCAACTGGGATTGAAATGAATTTAATAATATACTTAGAAATGCATAAACTTTAATAACTTCATTTTGGTTGTTAATCCCAAATCAGCCACAAGGTGTCGCCAGCATCACATTATTCACCTCCTTTTCACCACTTTAGTTTTCTTTTTGTTTAAAAATTTTGGTTAAAAAAGTTATAAATGAGAAATTTAGATGTTTTTTGTTCAGTGTAAAATGTTTTTACACTACAGTTTATTAAGGGAGAATAAAGACATTAACAATGAATGACCTGAGAGATCATGTTTGTCCTGTCTGTGTTAGTGGAGTTATCTCCGCTCTTCCCCGATCGGCTCATTCTGGGTTTGGAGATTCGGGTTAAAGTCTCAGATTACGTTCAGGACAGAATCCGATCACTCCGAGCCTCAGAACCGGGAAAATACCAGAATATTGCGTGTCTGCGCAGCAACGCCATGAAATATCTCCCCAACTTCTTCACTAAAGGACAAGTGAGTCAGGAACAGAGGTTCTATTAACACCAAATAAACACACACACACTCACAGACAGGGGTGTACTCACACACACACAGACACACTCTCACACACACACAGGGGTGTACTCACACACACAGGGGTGTACTCACACACACAGGGGTGTACTCACACACACACAGACACACTCTCACACACACGGGTGTACTCACACACACAGACACACTCTCTCACACACACAGGGGTGTACTCACACACACAGACACACACAGGGGTGTACTCACACACACAGACACACACACAGGGGTGTACTCACACACACAGACACACTCTCTCACACACAGGGGTGTACTCACACACAGACACACACACAGGGGTGTACACACTCACACACAGACACACTCTCTCACACACAGGGGTGTACTCACACACAGACACACACACAGGGGTGTACACACTCACACACAGACACACTCTCTCACACACAGGGGTGTACTCACACACAGACACACACAGGGGTGTTCACACACACAGGGGTGTTCACACACACACGGGTGTTCACACACACACGGGTGTACACACTCACACACACAGGGGTGTACACACTCACACACACACACACACACACAGGGGTGTACACACTCACACACAGACACACTCTCACACACAGGGGTGTACTCACACACAGACACACACACACAGGGGTGTTCACACACACACAGGGGTGTACACACTCACACACACAGGGGTGTACACACTCACACACACACAGGGGTGTACACACTCACACACAGACACACTCTCTCACACACAGGGGTGTACTCACACACACACAGACACACACACAGGGGTGTACTCACACACACACAGGGGTGTACACACTCACACACAGACACACACAGGGGTGTACTCACACACACACAGACACACACACAGGGGTGTACTCACACACACACAGGGGTGTAATCACACTCACAGACACACACAGGGGTGTACACACAGACACACACACAGGGGTGTACTCACACACACACAGACACACACACAGGGGTGTATTCACACACAGACACACACACGGGGTACACACACTCACACACACACAGGGGTGTACTCACAATTGATTTGAACAATTGAATTTAGAGGTGTGTGTGTGTGTGTGTGTGTGTGTGTGTGTGTTGCAGCTCAGTAAGATGTTCTTCTTGTTCCCGGATCCACATTTCAAAAAAACAAAGCACAAATGGAGGATCATCAGTCCAACGTTATTAGCGGAGTATGCATACACACTCCGTGTCAGGGTAAAAAACACACACCACAGACACACACACACACACAATAAAAATAATACCTGAAATAATTATGTGTGAAGACAGTTTAAGAGAGACTCCAGTGTGTATAATGTTTTCATGTAGAACTGATCTGATGGATCTTGTCAGACTTTCTGTGTAAGCCGTTCACACAGAGTGACCTTCAGCTCTGATGGTTTCTGACCTGCTTCTGATTCTCCAGCTTCTGTGAATAGTGTCTACTGGTTATTCAGTAATTCAGAATAAAAGCCAATGACACAGAGGACTCAAGCTACTGTTTACTCTCATATCTATTTTTGTCCTTTACTCTCACACTGAATCATCTGATTCATCAACTGATTCATCTGATTCATCAACTGATTCATCTGATTCATCAACTGATTCATCTGATTCATCTGATTCATCAACTGATTCATCTGATTCATCTGATTCATCAACTGATTCATCTGATTCATCAACTGATTCATCAACTGATTCATCAACTGATTCATCAACTGATTCACTTTAATTCATTTTTTCATCTGAATGAATTCATCTGATTCACAAAATTATCATCATTTCTTACCTTCTCATCTCACTCTGAGTGTTAAACCTGAGTGTCATGTAGAAGGGTATCTCTCTCACACACACACACAAACACACACACACAAACCTGTATGTAATGTAGAAGGGTATCTCTCTCACACACACACACAAACACACACACACAAACCTGTATGTAATGTAGAAGGGTATCTCTCTCACACACACACACAAACACACACACACAAACCTGTATGTAATGTAGAAGGGTATCTCTCGCACACACGCACGCACACACACACACACACACACACACACACACACACACACACACACACACACACAAACCTGTGTTTTTCCCATGAGGTGCTGTCCTGGTTCTGTGATGGTGTGGTGTTTCTGAGTGTGTGTGTGTGTGTGTGTGTTTGACAGGGTTTAGTTTACACCATGACAGATGTAGAGGAAGTGAACCTGTGGATGGTGAAGCACTTTACAGAGCATCCGCTATTCAGCCAAGTGTCTGAGGAAGAGCTGGTACTGTATACACACACACACACACACACACACACACACACACACACACGTTTATTTTAACAGTGATAAGAGAAACACACTGACATGTCAATTGACAGATGGATGACAAGCAGATAAGCAGAAGTAACAACTGACAGTCAGACAAATGAAGTGACGAACAGATTAATAAACTGATGAAAGGGTTAATGAGAGAGAGGGGGGAAGGTGTGGCTGGACTTGGAGAGGGATGGGAAGATAGAGGGAGAGAGAATGAGACAGACGGGTGGACAGAGGAGCAGGTGAACAGGCAATTAAACAGCATCTGTACTTAAGATTTGTGGCAAACACTTTAACATGACCTTTGAACTTTTGTCCCTGCAGAAGGATGACATCATTGTGAGACGTTTGGGAACTTGTACAGAAGAAGGGAAGAAGGTACAGAGAAACGGAGGGAAGAACTTCCTCGCTGTTTTTCGCAGAGTCGAGGATCCGAGCTGAAACTCTTCCTCTAAAAGCCCAGAGTGATTACATCATCTCCTGAGCTCCAAACACACACTGAACTGTTTCCTGCTCTTTTATTATTCTATAAGGTTAAATAAAGTGAATAAAACACTGATATTAAAGTTTTATCACCTGTTTACTGTTGTCTAATTTATATAAACATTTTATACTGAAAACACATCTGCATTACTCAGACTGACCCACAGACTCTCTCTCTATCTCTGTCGCTCTCGCTGTCTCTCTCTCTCTCTCTGTGTCTCTCTCACTGTCTCTCTGTCGCTCTCGCTGTCTCTCTCTCTCTCTCTGTGTCTCTCTCGCTGTCTCTCTCTCTCTCTCTCTCTCACTGTCTCTCTGTCGCTCTCGCTGTCTCTCTCTCTCTCTCTGTGTCTCTCTCACTGTCTCTCTGTCGCTCTCGCTGTCTCTCTCTCTCTCTCTCTGTCTCTCTCTGTCGCTGTCTCTCTCTCTCTCTCTCTCTCTCTCTGTGTCTCTCTCGCTGTCTCTCTCTGTCGCTCTCGCTGTCTCTCTCTCTCACTGTCTCTCTGTCGCTCTCGCTGTCTCTCTGTCTCTCTCTGTCGCTGTCTCTCTCTCTCTCTCTCTCTGTGTCTCTCTCTGTCGCTGTCTCTCTGTCTGTCTCTTTCTGTCGCTGTCTCTCTCTGTCTGTCTCTCTCTCTCTCTCTGTGTCTCTCTCTGTCGCTGTCTCTCTGTCTGTCTGTCTGTCTCTCTCTCTCTGTGTCTCTCTCGCTGTCTCTCTCTGTCGCTCTCGCTGTCTCTCTCTCTCTCTGTCTCTCTCTGTCGCTGTCTCTCTCTCTCTCTCTCTCTCTCTCTGTCTCTCTCTGTCGCTGTCTCTCTCTCTCTCTCTCTCTCTCTCTCTCTCTCTGTGTCTCTCTCTGTCGCTGTCTCTCTCTCTGTCTCTTTCTGTCTCTGTCGCTGTCTCTCTGTCTGACTGTCTCTCTCTCTTTCTCTGTGTCTCTCTCTGTCGCTGTCTCTGTCTGTCTCTCTCTCTCTGTCGCTCTCGCTCTCTCTGTCTCTCTCTCTCTCTCTGTGTCTCTCTCTGTCTGTCTCTCTCTCTCTGTCGCTCTCGCTGTCTCTCTCTCTCTCTCTCTGTCTCTCTCTCTCACTCTCTTTCTCTCTCTCTCTCTCTCTCTCTCTTTGACCTTTTACTCTTTCACACACAAACCTGAACAGATTTTCCTGAAGTCCATCTTTCTGTTCTGGGAAACTGCTTTAATAAAGAGCCCCATGTGATCTTTAAAAGTCCAAGTGATTTTAACTTAAAATTAAATTTAGAAAAAAACCTTTAATCAATCTTCATCCTCCTCATCACAGATCTTACATATTACATATTAAGTTGTGTTTCTGTCCTGCAGCAGATTCTCACTACCTGAAGTCTTTTGTCTTCTGCCCTGAACGTGAGCAGATGAATCTGAGTAGCACTTTGTAATGAAGACGTGTCTCTAATTCTGAGCTGTTTACTGTTTACACACAAATTCTACAAATTAAATAAGTTAGATAATCCATACTGGTCCTGTTAACTATACAAAAAGCTATGAGTTAACACAAAAGCTGGCAAGTAAGACAAAAAGAAAACTGAGTGTCTGTATCTGTCCTAGATATTATTTCTAGATTTGACCTTTGACCTCTTTAGTAATGTGGTGACCTTTCTCCCAGTTGCTGAATTACTGAAGTTGTGTGGAAGCATTTTCAGATGAAGTACTGATTGATTCTGTGTAGAAATCAGAGTACTGGTGATTAGTCATGCAGGTTGTTCTGTAAACTGTATAATAACATTAAGTCCTTATATAATGAGCAGAAGAGAATTATAGATTAAGCTGAAGTTGATTATTACTGTTTATGAATTAAAGAACATTACATCATATATTTAATTACTCTTATTGATGTGGGAACATCTGTGAAACAGGTTCAATTCTTCCCCCAGTTCTCACAGAGCAGCTCCATGAAGACATGGTGTGAAGGTGAAGGTTGGAGTGAAGAACCCGAGTGGTCCTGCACTGAGCCCTGACTCTGACTCAACCCCACTGAACACCTTTGGGATGAACAGGAACTGGAGTCTCCACAACATCCCAACATCAGAGTCTGATCTCACTGATGCTCTTGTAGCTGAATAAACACTAATCCCCACAGTCACAATCCAACATCTAGTCTAAAGCCTTCAGGAAGTGTGGAGCTGATTTAAACAGTAGAGGGAATCCATCTGGAACAAGACGTTTAACAAGCACACGGGGGTGTGATGGTCACGCACTCATACACACAGTCATACTGTCATACAGTTTGCTTTGCTTTTGGGATTATAAATCATTATAAACACTGAGAGTGAAATTATAAATCATTATAAACACCAGAGAGGGGGATTATAAATCATTATAAACACTAACATTGGAATTATAAATCATTATAAAGACCAGAGATTGGATTATAAATCATTATAAACACTGAGAGTGAAATTATAAATCATTATAAACACTAACATTGGAATTATAAATCATTATAAAGACTAGAGATTGGATTATAAATCATTATAAACATTGAGAGTGAAATTATAAATCATTATAATCACCAGAGAGGGTGATCATGAATGAATATAAACACCAAAGAGTGTGAAATAAATCATTAAAAACACCAGAGAGTCAGATTATAAATCATTATAAACACTGAGAGTAGAAATATAAATCATAATTAACACCAGAACGTGGGATTATAAATCATTATAAACACTGAGAGTGGGATTATAAATCAATAATGATCATAAGATAAGAATAATGCTAATAAGGACAGCAGATGACACAGTATTAGTATAAAGTGTTAATGTGGTGATATTTAAATATGCTAATGAGGTCATGTGATGATAGCAGACGTGTACGTGCTTAAAGCTTATGCCACGTCCTTCCATCACTCCACTTTCTGCTTCCTGAACTTCTGTGAAATCTAAAAGTCTGACTGGGACACAGCTGAGTTCTCAGTACTGATTATATTTCTACACTGAACACACACACTGTGTTGGTCGAACTCCAGCTTTATCGCAGAGCATCAGTAAAATAACACAGTTTGCAAGCATGTAACGTGACTGCAGATCGTTACGTCTGCTTGTTTATTGTGTGTGTGTGTGTGTGTGTGTGTGTGTGTGTGTGCACTTAAGGAGCTGTGTAATGATGTAATGACACTGCTCTCATCTAATCAGCAATTTCAGACGACTCTTTAACCTGAACACACAGTGAATTCTGCACTTTACACAGATATCCAACTTTAACACTTCTCACAGCTGATAAAGTTCATCCATGAACACACACACACACACACACACACACAAACACACACACACACACACACCATATTGATTTATAGATTCATTTTATGCAAAATCCAAAGATCCAGGTCAGTGTGTGTGTGTGTGTGTGTATGTGTGTGTGTGTTTGTGCGTGTGTGTTTGTGTGTGCGTATGTGTGTGTGTGTATGTGTGTGTGTATGTGTGTGCTGCACAGTCTGCTAATACTTTAATAAAATTTAACACATTAAACACTGTAAAATTTAATAGACATTTATTGTTAATTTTTCGGTAAGAGCTACAGTTCAAAGCTGCAATATGAACATTGAGAGTTGATTCAGCAGTGCAGGTGTTATTTGATTCAGCAGTGCAGGTGTTATTTGATTCAGCAGTGCAGGTGTTATTTGATTCAGCAGTGCAGGTGTTATTTGATTCAGCAGTGCAGGTGTTATTTGATTCAGCAGTGCAGGTGTTATTTGATTCAGCAGTGCAGGTGTTATTTGATTCAGCAGTGCAGGTGTTCATTTGATTCAGCAGTGCAGGTGTTATTTGATTCAGCAGTGCAGGTGTTCATTTGATTCAGCAGTGCAGGTGTTCATTTGATTCAGCAGTGCAGGTGTTATTTGTGTTTCTGTCTCATTTCTATGTATTTTTATTGAGTTTCATTAGAAGCCCAACCACATGCTCAGAATTCAGGGGTTTGCTGGAGTCCTACATTCTGATTGGCCACACCTCCAGTCCGACCCCACCCACTTTCTGTGAGTAATATGTGTGTGGGTGTTATAAATAAGGAGCAACAGTGTGTGGGGGATACACTCATTCCATCAGACACAGAGTGTGTGTGTATGTGTGAAGTGTGAGTCCAGAGAGTGAAAATGCTGCAGCAGGTGATGCGTGTGTCATGGAGGGGCGTGGCCCCGATGATTAAGTGGGCAGAGCCTGTGGCAGAGGTGAGGACTCTGGATCAGATGCCCGGACCATCAGCTGTCAGGTTCATCTGGGATCTGCTGGCAAACCGAGGACTGTCCAGACTGCACGAACTGCAGGTGAACATTAACACACACACACACACACACACACACACACACACACACACCTGAACATGAAGTGTTATGTTTTAATCCAAAATCTGTAGCACAGTGTATTACTACTACAGTGGGTGTGTGTTTATTTACAGCTGGATGGTCGGCGGCGGTTTGGGTCGATGTGGAAGGCGAGTTTCGGCCCAGTTCTGACAGTACACGTCGCAGAACCAGAGCTCATAGAGCAGGTGCTCAGACAGGAAGGACACACCCCCATGAGGTCTGACATTTCCTCCTGGAAGGACTACAGGAAACACAGAGGACACGGATACGGCCTACTGACCTCGTAAGTACACACACACACACACACACACACACACACACACACAAATATTACCAATAAATGTTATAGATATAGATAGAAAGGCTTTATTGGTGACTTACATTGGGTTGTGTTGTGGGTGTGGTCAGTGAGGGGGAGGAGTGGCAGGAAGTTCGCAGTCTTCTCTCCAAGCACATGCTGCGTCCCAAATCAGTGGAGGTGTACGACAGCACACTGAACACAGTAGTGACTGACCTGATCACAAAACTCACACTACACAAACAACAAAATCATCATGGAGTCGTTAATGACGTCGCAGCAGAGTTCTACCGCTTCGGCCTTGAAGGTACACACACGCACACACACACACACACACACACACACACACACACACACACACACTTGATTAAATTAAGAATATGTTGACCCACGTCATACATAAACTGTAAAATTTCTATCTCTCTCTCTCTCTCTCTCTCTCTCTCTCTCTCTATCTATATCTCTCTCTCTCTCTCTCTCTCTCTCTCTCTCTCTCTCTCCCTCTCTGTCTGTCAGGAATTTCGTCAGTACTGTTCGAGTCCAGGATTGGCTGTTTAGATCCAGTGGTTCCTGTGGAAACCGAACGTTTTATCCAGTCCATTAACACAATGTTTGTGATGACGCTGCTCACCATGGCAATGCCGGCATGGCTCCATCGTCTTTTCCCCAAACCGTGGCGAACGTTCTGTCAGTGCTGGGATTACATGTTCCAGTTCGGTGAGTGTAGAAGTGAAACGTTTGAGTGAGGAACATCAGTTTGATTTAAAGTCTCTGGCATTGAGCCGATCATGACATTAACACGTAAGTGACTGCATCTCCTCTTTCACAGCGAAGGGTCATATAGATCACCGCCTTAAAGAGGAAGAGCAGAAGCTGGCACGTGGAGAGGAAGTGGAGGGACGATGTCTGACTTACTTCCTGGCTCGAGCTGGAATGCCGATGAAGTCTGTGTACAGTAACGTGACGGAGTTGCTGCTGGCCGGAGTCGATACGGTGAGGATTATTTATTTGAATCATTACTGCAGTTACATCAGCTGTCTAACACACATTGACTTCGTCACTTCTGCCATCTGTTTGCTGTTACATCGCTCAGATCTCCAGCACACTGTCCTGGTCTCTCTATGAACTTTCCCGCCATCCTGAGATCCAGAGATCACTGAGGTCAGAAATCATGAAGGTTCTGGGAGACAGAAGAATCCCGACAGCAGCTGATGTAGCGTCCATGCCTCTGTTGAAGGCTGTCATTAAAGAAATCACCAGGTTCAGACCTTCATATTTCTCTTATACATCTACAGTGTATAACCAGTATATAACCCATATATAATAAGTGTATAACCCGTATATAACCTGTGTATAACCCGTATATATCCCGTATATAACCTGTATATAACCTGTATATAACCCGTATATAACCCGTATATAACCTGTATATAACCTGTATATAACCCGTATATAACCTGTATATAACCCGTATATAACCTGTATATAACCTGTATATAACCCGTATATAACCCGTATATAACCCGTATATAACCCGTATATAACCTGTATATAACCCGTATATAACCCGTATATAACCTGTATATAACCTGTATATAACCTGTATATAACCCGTATATAACCTGTATATAACCCGTATATAACCTGTATATAACCCGTATATAACCTGTATATAACCTGTATATAACCTGTATATAACCAGTATATAACCTGTATATAACCCATATATAACCTGTATATAACTTGTATATAACCCGTATATAACCTGTATATAACCCGTATATAACCTGTATATAACCTGTATATAACTTGTATATAACCCGTATATAACCTGTATATAACCTGTATATAACCCGTATATAACCTGTATATAACCCGTATATAACCTGTATATAACCTGTATATAACCTGTATATAACCTGTATATAACCTGTATATAACTTGTATATAACCCGTATATAACCTGTATATAACCTGTATATAACCCGTATATAACCTGTATATAACCCGTATATAACCTGTATATAACCTGTATATAACCCGTATATAACCTGTATATAACCCGTATATAACCTGTATATAACCTGTATATAACCTGTATATAACCAGTATATAACCTGTATATAACCCATATATAACCTGTATATAACCTGTATATAACCTGTACGCCTTATCACTCCTCACTAATATCTGATTGGCTGAAGGTTAACATCAGTATTATTCTATGTACACAGGCTGTATCCTGTTATTCCAGCCAACGCTCGGGTCATCACAGACCGCAATATTACAGTTGGAGGCTACATCATTCCTAAGAAGGTGATGTGTGTTCTAAACACATCACCTAAACAGAATAAATAATGAAAGATGTGATCTTCTGTACCTGTAGTTTAACTCAGACACAAACACCACCACGCTTCATGCAATATGTAGAGAAGTGAATGTAAACAATATGTATAATAATAGTGTATAATATTCACCTGTTTGCAGACACTCATCACTCTGTGTCATTACGCCACATCACGTGATCCGGCTCAGTTTTCCAACCCAAACTCCTTTATCCCTCAGCGCTGGCTCAGTCGTGATGAAGGGAATCACCCGTATTCCTCTGTGCCCTTCGGAGTTGGCAAACGCAGCTGCATCGGCCGCAGAATCGCAGAACTTGAGCTCTACCTGGCACTTAGTCGGGTATGAGTTTCATTTTATTTCATTTTCAATCAAAATAAATCAAACAAATAATGATAAATGAAAATAAATAATGTTTAACGTGTATTTATTTCTCCAACTTCAGATTTTACTGCATTTTGACGTGATGCCGGATCCGAGCGGCCGTGTGGTCCAACCCATGACCCGAACTCTCCTGGTTCCAGACAGAGAAATCAATCTGCAGTTCATCGAGCGCTGAGTCTCTGCACACGGCAGCATGACGCTCTCAGGAGATAATGTTGTAGAGTGTGTGTGTGTGTGTGTGTGTGTGTGTGTGTGTGTTTCATATGGTGCTCATTTTACAGAAATCATTTCTTCTTTTCTTCTGGATATGGAACAGAAGGAAACACTCAGGGACTGATGAATAACCCCTTTGTCTGACTTTACTGTAATGGTCAATCACTTTAAATATGTGCTTTTGGAGGGTCCTCCAGTGGACACGCCCTCTGGTGGACACGCCCTATAATGGACACGACCCTTAGTAGCCCTCTGAGGTCCTCAGAGTTCTGGAGCATGATAGATAACTATCTAATTAGATAATTAGAGATGATTTGTGTTTAAATCACGTGTGACGAAAAATCAGACCACGGCCTTCATGTAGCACATTATTCACTTACACGTGAAAATACTGATGTTCAGGTAACGGTGCTTAAAGATGACTCTTTCATATACTGTAGTCTTACTGTGTGTGTGTGTTGTGTGTGTGTGTGTGTGTGGTGCTTAAAGATGACTCTTCCATATACTGTAGTGTTACTGTGTGTGTGTGTGTGTGTGTGTGTGTGTGTGTGTGTGTGGTGCTTAAAGATGACTCTTCCATATACTGTAGTGTTACTGTGTGTGTGTGTGTGTGTGTGTGTGTGTGTGTGTGTGTGTGTGTGGTGCTTAAAAATGACCCTTTCATATACTGTAGTGTTACTTTCTGTGTGTGTGTGTGTGTGTGTGTTTGTGTGTGTGTGGTGCTTAAAGATGACTCTTCCATATACTGTAGTGTTACTGTGTGTGTGTGTGTGTGTGTGTGTGTGTGTGTGTGTGTGGTGCTTAAAAATGACCCTTTCATATTACTTTCTGTGCGTGTGTGTGTGTGTGTGTGTGTGTGTGTGTGTGTGTGTGTGTGTGTGTGTGTGTGTGTGTGTGTGTGTGTGTGTAAGACAAAAGAACCAGTACAGTAAAATATTCTTTAGGATCAGGATCAGATTAAATAACACGATAAAGACTTTTGATTTGTGATTTTTTCAGACTGTATAAAGATTGTGTTGTTTTTTAAAATGTAATATTTGTATAACATCATAGTTTATGGGTTTTACCCCAGAATGTTTGTAATAATAAAGATAAGAGATAAAGTCTGTTTCTTGTTGTCATTCGCCACCGTGTGGTCACACACTGAATTACACTTTTTACTTCATGCACAATTAAATGACAACAGTGATATTGTGTGACTGTTGTGTAGATTTGTGTGACTGTTACACACACGCTAGACAGATGAAATAAAACAGTAGCATACGTTACTGCATACTGTTCACGCATGCGCAGTGTAGGAGCAGGAGTTATTTATTATGGTTAGCTATGTTAAGTTAATTAAATCTATAAAAGTATTATTATTATTATATTATTAATTATTATATTAATAAATTTAATCCCTCAGATTTAAACTTTAAGCCACTCACTGAAATTTGATCAGTGGTTTTAATTTTTTTTTTTCTCAAAGGCTGAACGATTATCTGTGATCCTTACATCAGTACAACATTTATCAGACTGTATATTTATTAGGGATGAGTGAGTACAGCATTATCTGTATCTGTATCTGTATCTGTATCTGTATCTGTTACCCATATGAATTATCTGTATCTGTATCTGTACTCGGAGTGGGTGGGGCCTAACCAGGAAGTAGGCGGAGCTTGTCTTGAAATGGGCGGGGCTTTAACCGGTAATAATTCATTTGTAATATTTATAACACTAGCTTACTACCTTTATGTTTTTATGAAATACAGCAAAAACGTGTCAGACACAGTGTCTGGTTACTGGTTAGAGACAGCTGAAGGTTTAAAAAAGAAAAAAATCTCCGACAGGCAGAGACGCAATGTGAGTCGCATTCTACCAAGCAAGCACCACGTCTGAACAAACCCACGTTTACCAGAACTCTACTGGTTAGTAAGTACGTATTATTAACGTTACAACCCGAAGTAAAAAGCTGAAGAAACCCTAAACGTTAACGGAAAAGACCCACGAACCCGAGTGACTGAGGGAGAGACAGAGAGCTGTTCTGTGTGTGACTGTGAGTGAGCAGAGCGAGACACAGCAACACAATACATCTGTATGTGTGTAGGGGAGGGGCGCTGTGACTAGCCTATCACTGTAGGGGAGGGGCGCTGTGACTAGCCTATCACTGTAGGGGAGGGGCGCTGTGACTAGCCTATCACTGTAGGGGAGGGGCGCTGTGACTAGCCTATCACTGTAGGGGAGGGGCGCTGTGACTAGCCTATCACTGTAGGGGAGGGGCGCTGTGACTAGCCTATCACTGTAGGGGAGGGGCGCTGTGACTAGCCTATCACTGTAGGGGAGGGGCTCTGTGACTAGCCTATCACTGTAGGGGAGGGGCGCTGTGACTAGCCTATCACTGTAGGGGAGGGGCGCTGTGACTAGCCTATCACTGTAGGGGAGGGGCGCTGTGACTAGCCTATCACTGTAGGGGAGGGGCGCTGTGACTAGCCTATCACTGTAGGGGAGGGGCGCTGTGACTAGCCTATCACTGTAGGGGAGGGGCACTGTGACTAGCCTATCACTGTAGGGGAGGGGCTCTGTGACTAGCCTATCACAGAACGCTGACACAATCAGCTACCCAATGATGATTTTCATTCAATCCGAGCACAGATATTGACTCGTATTACTCGTATAACACTCGTACTCGGCAGAAGTGCTTTATCCGTACAGGATACTCGTTTCAGCCGAATATCCGGCTCATCTCTAATATTTATAATCACACCCCCAGTGTCACCCAGATGAGGATGAGGTTCCCCTTTGAGTCTGGTTCCTCTCAAGGTTTCTTCCTTTACCATCTAAGGGAGTTTTTCCTCCCCACAGTCACCTGAGTCACCTCAGACTTGTTCATTGGGGATAAATACATATACACACATACATACATACATACATACATACATACATACATACATACATACATACACACTGTGAACTATATATATCTTGAATTTTATTATATTAATTCTTTATATTTCTCCTTATGTTTATCTTCTGTCCTATGTTTATGTTCTGTAAAGCTGCTTTGAGACAATGTCCGTTGTAAAAAGCGCTATACAAATAAACTTGAATTATCTAAAGTAACATATGATTCCCTGCTCTACATGTCGATCTTAAATTCGGCAACAGACAAAATATTGTTTAGCTCTTTATTAGCCTTATTATTTCTATTAGTTATTTACTAAATTATTTTCATAATACTCCTTTATTATTTGCTCTTTATTTTTCCTGATCTCCTGGAGTTCTCAGATGTTGTTTCCATGTGTTGTTTATCTGTTGTATACTTGTCTGATCTTCCATAAAAAATGTACACTACGGTTTACTGTGTGTTCTGTTCAGATTCAGAATTCAGATGTGTGAGTTTTTGCAGCGTGAGCGTGTGGAAGTGTGTGGTGGAGCTGGGAGCAGGCAGCGGTTTGGTCAGCATCCTGGCTGCAGGAGCATGTGTGATGGGGACGGATCTCCCTCAGGTTATTCCCCACACCATGAGGAACATTACCTCTAACACGCCCCCCGCCGTGCTGCCGCTGCTCTGGGGTCATGACCTCGAGCGATTCTCATCTCAGTGGGATCTGGTGCTTGGCTCTGACATCGTCTTCATCCCTGTGACGTTTCCTCTGCTCCTCCACACTCTGGTCCATCTGAACAAAAGTGGTGCTGTGGTGCTGTGGTTTACCTCTTGTCTTAAATACACAGAGGACGTGGCACACACGACTTCTACCACACGCTGCTGCCTCAGAGGTTCCATGTTGAACTCGTGAACTCGTTGAACTCATGCACAGAGACGAAAATTATTAAAAAATATTAACATTTACAGAGCCACGCTGACTGGAGCACAAGAACCATGAGGAACGCCTCAGGTCACTGTGTGTGTGTGTGTGTGTGTGTGTGCGGTGGGGTGGGGGGTAGCATGGTCATTCAGACTGCAGGCTTTCAGATTCCGAAGCTTGTGGTCAGTAAAATACAGTGAAGTTACTTCCTGTTGATGTGCTGCAGTCTGCTGACGCACTGATTTCTGTTCACACACACAATCCTGTTTGTTCCGCTGCAGAGTTTTAAATAAAAGCACTGGTTTTTTTTTACAAACTGATGATGATTTTTTTGCTGAAGTCTCAGAAGTTTCTACAGTCAGGAACCTTTTCAGATTCCTACTCAGATGGATTTCTCATTTTTGTGTGAAATCAAATAATATATGTTAATGAATGAGTTTTTTATCATTTATTTTATTATAATTATCACATACACACACTCACACACACACACACACATATACACATGCACATACACACACACACACATACACACACTCACACACACACACACACATATACACATGCACATACACACACACACATGCACATACACACACAGACACACATCTACACACACACAGACACACACACATACACACATACACATACACACACACACAGACACACACCTACACACACCTACACAAACATGCACATGTACACACATACACAAACAAGCACACACACACACATACACACACACTTTGGGAGTGTTTATATTTGCAACACCAACGATGTGAAACTTAATTACATTCCTCATTAACACAGTGTGTTAATAAAAGGAGAGACTTTTATCAGTGAGTAAAAACAAACAGATGACTATAATGACATTAGTGGGCGGAGTCAGTAAAAACAGGAGAATCTCAAAACATCGCTCCTCATGATGAGCTGCTGGACTTCACATGCAGCAGGAGTGTCTGAGTGTGTGTGTGTGTGTGAGCTGATTCTTTCTCTGTTTAAAGGTAAATTCTGATCTAATCAGATGAGTTGTTGTCCTAATATTTATCCTTCTGTAGAACATATCTGATAAATATAAAATTCTAAATTATAATCATTTAAAGAGCTAAAGAAAGTATTTTGATTTTTATACATTTTTGAACGTTGGCAAATTTTTTGTCACATTTAGATCAGATTTAGTGTTAGATCAGATAAATAATATCAGATAAATAGTAGTTTCACTAGACAGCTGAATAAAACTGGTAATTGTTTGTGTGTTGTGTTGTGTGATGTGTTGTGTGTTGTGTTGTGTGATGTGTTGTGTGATGTGTTGTGTGTTGTGTTGTGTGATGTGTTGTGTGATGTGTTGTGTTGTGTGATGTGTTGTGTGATGTGTTGTGTGATGTGTTGTGTGTTGTGTTGTGTGATGTGTTGTGTGATGTGTTGTGTGATGTGTTGTGTTGTGTGATGTGTTGTGTGATGTGTTGTGTGATGTGTTGTGTGATGTGTTGTGTTGTGTGATGTGTTGTGTGTTGTGTTGTGTGATGTGTTGTGTGTTGTGTTGTGTGATGTGTTGTGTGATGTGTTGTGTGATGTGTTGTGTTGTGTGATGTGTTGTGTGATGTGTTGTGTGATGTGATGTGTTGTGTGATGTGTTGTCTGATGTGTTGTGTGTTGTGTTGTGTGATGTGTTGTGTGTTGTGTTGTGTGATGTGTTGTGTGATGTGTTGTGTGATGTGTTGTGTGTTGTGTTGTGTGATGTGTTGTGTGTTGTGTTGTGTGATGTGTTGTGTGATGTGTTGTGTGATGTGTTGTGTTGTGTGATGTGTTGTGTGTTGTGTTGTGTGATGTGTTGTGTGATGTGTTGTGTGATGTGTTGAGTGATGTGTTGTGTGATGTGTTGAGTGATGTGTTGAGTGATGTGTTGAGTGATGTGTTGTGTGATGTGTTGTGTGATGTGTTGTGTTGTGTGATGTGTTGTGTGTTGTGTTGTGTGATGTGTTGTGTGATGTGTTGTGTTGTGTGATGTGTTGTGTGTTGTGTTGTGTGATGTGTTGTGTGTTGTGTTGTGTGATGTGTTGTGTGATGTGTTGTGTGATGTGTTGTATGATGTGTTGTGTGATGTGTTGTGTTGTGTGATGTGTTGTGTGTTGTGTTGTGTGATGTGTTGTGTGTTGTCATGTGTTGTGTGATGTGTTGTGTGATGTGTTGTATGATGTGTTGTGTGATGTGTTGTGTGATGTGTTGTGTGTTGTGTTGTGTGTTGTGTTGTGTGATGTGTTGTGTGATGTGTTGTGTTGTGTGTTGTGTTGTGTGATGTGTTGTGTTGTGTGATGTGTTGTGTGATGTGTTGTGATGTGTTGTGTGTTGTGTTGTGTGATGTGTTGTGTGTTGTGTTGTGTGATGTGTTGTGTGATGTGTTGTGTGATGTGTTGTGTGATGTGTTGTGTGATGTGTTGTGTGATGTGTTGTGTGATGTGTTGTGTGTTGTGTTGTGTGATGTGTTGTGTGATGTGTTGTGTGATGTGTTGTGTGATGTGTTGTGTGATGTGTTGTGTGATGTGTTGTGTGATGTGTTGTGTGATGTGTTGTGTGATGTGTTGTGTGATGTGTTGTGTGATGTGTTGTGTGATGTGTTGTGTGATGTGTTGTGTGATGTGTTGTGTGTTGTGTTGTGTGATGTGTTGTGTGATGTGTTGTGTGATGTGTTGTGTGATGTGTTGTGTGATGTGTTGTGTGTTGTGTTGTGTGATGTGTTGTGTGATGTGTTGTGTGATGTGTTGTGTGATGTGTTGTGTGATGTGTTGTGTGATGTGTTGTGTGATGTGTTGTGTGATGTGTTGTGTGATGTGTTGTGTGATGTGTTGTGTGTTGTGTTGTGTGATGTGTTGTGTGATGTGTTGTGTGATGTGTTGTGTGATGTGTTGTGATGTGTTGTGTGATGTGTTGTGTGATGTGTTGTGTTGTGTGATGTGTTGTGTGTTGTGTGATGTGTTGTGTGTTGTGTTGTGTGATGTGTTGTGTGATGTGTTGTGTGATGTGTTGTATGATGTGTTGTGTGATGTGTTGTGTGATGTGTTGTGTGTTGTGTTGTGTGATGTGTTGTGTGTTGTGTTGTGTGATGTGTTGTGATGTGTTGTGTGATGTGTTGTGTTGTGTGATGTGTTGTGCGATGTGTTGTGTGATGGGTTGTGTGATGTGTTGTATGATGTGTTGTGTGTTGTGTTGTGTGATGTGTTGTGTGATG
The DNA here is from genome assembly GCF_030014155.1 of Tachysurus vachellii. Lineage (NCBI taxonomy): Eukaryota > Metazoa > Chordata > Actinopteri > Siluriformes > Bagridae > Tachysurus > Tachysurus vachellii. The sequence continues at coordinate 162,361 of NC_083481.1, read as the reverse complement.
TGTTGTGTGATGTGTTGTGTGATGTGTTGTGTGTTGTGTGATGTGTTGTGTGTTGTGTTGTGTGATGTGTTGTGTGATGTGTTGTGTGATGTGTTGTATGATGTGTTGTGTGATGTGTTGTGTGATGTGTTGTGTGTTGTGTTGTGTGATGTGTTGTGTGTTGTGTTGTGTGATGTGTTGTGATGTGTTGTGTGATGTGTTGTGTTGTGTGATGTGTTGTGTGATGTGTTGTGTGATGTGTTGTATGATGTGTTGTGTGATGTGTTGTATGATGTGTTGTGTGATGTGTGATGTGTTGTGTGATGTGTTGTGTGATGTGTTGTATGATGTGTTGTGTGATGTGTTGTATGATGTGTTGTGTGATGTGTTGTGTGATGTGTTGTGTGATGTGTTGTGTGTTGTGTTGTGTGATGTGTTGTGTGATGTGTTGTGTGATGTGTTGTGTGATGTGTTGTGTGATGTGTTGTGTGATGTGTTGTGTGATGTGTTGTGTGATGTGTTGTGTGATGTGTTGTGTGATGTGTTGTGTGATGTGTTGTATGATGTGTTGTGTGATGTGTTGTGTGATGTGTTGTGTGATGTGTTGTGTCATGTGTAATATTATTGTGTAATTATGAATTTCCTTTAAAATAAAAGAAATTAAACTGAAGTTGAATTGATGGAGCTGTGGGAAGGAAGAGAGAGAAGCTTCAGTCCGGTTCCCAGGTGGATCACATCTTCACACACGTATGTAACATTCTTTAACCTTTTGACACAAATGAACATTTTTTCTGCTACAACATTCTACACCTCTAGATTCACTCATCATTCTCATGACTGAAGCTCAGGGAAGAACTGGATTTCATCTGAAACAAACTCCCTTTAAATCCTTTAGTTCAGTGAACTGATTATTAACACAGCATCATTAATATTTAATCATCTAAAACACCAATCATATTAAACCTCTAACCCAACATGACTCCGCCCACTCTGATGGAACTAATGCTGTGTATGTAGTGTAATGTATGTAGTGTATGTAGTGTATGTGTAGTGTATGTGTAGTGTATGTAGTGTATGTGTAGTGTATGTAGTGTATGTAGTGTATGTGTAGTGTATGTGTAGTGTATGTGTAGTGTATGTAGTCTATGTAGTGTATGTAGTGTATGTGTAGTGTATGTAGTGTATGTGTAGTGTATGTAGTGTATGTAGTGTATGTGTAGTGTATGTGTAGTGTATGTAGTGTATGTGTAGTGTATGTGTAGTGTATGTAGTGTATGTAGTGTATGTAGAGTATGTAGTGTATGTAGTGTATGTAGTGTATGTGTAGTGTATGTAGTGTATGTAGTGTATGTAGTGTATGTAGTGTATGTATAGTGTATGTGTAGTGTATGTACTGTAGTGTATGTAGTGTATGTAGTGTATGTGTAGTGTATGTGTAGTGTATGTAGTGTATATGTAGTGTATGTAGTGTATGTAGTGTATGTAGTGTATGTACTGTAGTGTATGTAGTGTATATGTAGTGTATGTAGTGTACATGTAGTGTATGTAGTGTATGTAGTGTATGTGTAGTGTATGTAGTGTATATGTAGTGTATGTAGTGTATGTAGTGTATATGTAGTGTATGTAGTGTATGTGTAGTGTATATGTAGTGTATGTAGTGTATGTGTAGTGTATGTAGTGTATATGTAGTGTATGTAGTGTATGTAGTGTATGTAGTGTATATGTAGTGTATGTAGTGTATGTAGTGTATGTGTAGTGTATATGTAGTGTATGTAGTGTATATGTAGTGTATGTAGTGTATGTAGTGTATGTAGTGTATGTATAGTGTATGTGTAGTGTATGTACATGTAGTGTATGTAGTGTATGTAGTGTATGTGTAGTGTATGTGTAGTGTATGTAGTGTATATGTAGTGTATGTAGTGTATGTGTAGTGTATGTGTAGTGTATGTAGTGTATATGTAGTGTATGTAGTGTATGTAGTGTATGTAGTGTATGTACTGTAGTGTATGTAGTGTATATGTAGTGTATGTAGTGTACATGTAGTGTATGTAGTGTATGTAGTGTATGTGTAGTGTATGTAGTGTATATGTAGTGTATGTAGTGTATGTAGTGTATATGTAGTGTATGTAGTGTATGTGTAGTGTATATGTAGTGTATGTAGTGTATGTGTAGTGTATGTAGTGTATATGTAGTGTATGTAGTGTATGTAGTGTATGTAGTGTATATGTAGTGTATGTAGTGTATGTAGTGTATGTGTAGTGTATATGTAGTGTATGTAGTGTATATGTAGTGTATGTAGTGTATGTAGTGTATATGTAGTGTATGTAGTGTATATGTAGTGTATGTAGTGTATGTGTAGTGTATGTAGCGTATATGTAGTGTATGTAGCGTGTATGTAGTGTATGTAGTGTATGTAGTGTATGTGTAGTGTATATGTAGTGTATGTGTAGTGTATATGTAGTGTATGTAGTGTATATGTAGTGTATGTAGTGTATGTGTAGTGTATGTAGTGTATATGTAGTGTATGTAGTGTATGTAGTGTATGTGTAGTGTATATGTAGTGTATGTAGTGTATATGTAGCGTATGTAGTGTATATGTAGTGTATGTAGTGTATATGTAGTGTATGTAGTGTATGTGTAGTGTATATGTAGTGTATGTAGTGTATATGTAGTGTATGTAGTGTATGTAGTGTATGTGTAGTGTATATGTAGTGTATGTAGTGTATATGTAGTGTATGTAGTGTATATGTAGTGTATGTAGTGTATGTGTAGTGTATATGTAGTGTATGTAGTGTATATGTAGTGTATGTAGTGTATGTAGTGTATGTGTAGTGTATATGTAGTGTATGTAGTGTATATGTAGTGTATGTAGTGTATATGTAGCGTATATGTAGTGTATGTAGTGTATATGTAGTGTATGTAGTGTATATGTAGCGTATATGTAGTGTATGTAGTGTATATGTAGTGTATGTAGTGTATATGTAGTGTATGTAGTGTATATGTAGCGTATATGTAGTGTATGTAGTGTATATGTAGTGTATGTAGTGTATGTGTAGTGTATATGTAGTGTATGTAGTGTATATGTAGCGTATGTAGTGTATATGTAGTGTATGTAGTGTATGTGTAGTGTATATGTAGTGTATGTAGTGTATATGTAGTGTATGTAGTGTATGTAGTGTATGTGTAGTGTATATGTAGTGTATGTAGTGTATATGTAGTGTATGTAGTGTAGTGGCCGTGGCTCATCTACAAGGATCTAAAAGTGGCAGTGCTTCAAACTTGAAATAATAATAATACTCATCAAATCCACTAGAGGACAGACTTTTCCCAGAATGACTCTGCTCTTGTTATTATGATTATAATAATTTTGGTGTGTTCCTTGGTGTAGAAACACTGCAAAATCTCGGGATAATGAGTGAATCTAAATGAAATGATTAAGCTGATCAAATCCTGGAGGAAGATTAGATTAGACTTAACATCTGCCTAATAATTGTTATTTAGTGTTTTTACTAGAATGACTAAAATGTTGACTATTCTGACTCTGTCCCAAACTTCACCAGGACTTTCTTCTCATTTTCTTTTCAAAAATCTCAGAAGCACCGGAGAACCCATCACTCTGGCAACAGCAGGAAATAGAACTGTAAAGAACCGAGTAAACTGGACACGTGAGCTTGGACTGTGTTCTGAGAATACTAGTCTCGATATAGAAAAACAGAGAGCATTAATGAAGAGACAAAGAGAAAGAAGAGAAAAGGAGTTCATAGTGCAGAGTAGGGATTTGAGAAATCACTGGCAACCCTCTACCACCCACTACAGACCAGAGGCGAATAAAGATAGTTTCAGAGCGAACAGTTATGGAGAGCTGGAGGAATGGGCGAGACGCTGGTGTCATTATCACTCTGTCCTCAGGAGGAGACGTCTGCAGGAAGAGACGTGGAACAAAACCCAAAATACACTGAAAACTGAAAGAATATCAGCTTCTACAAGCAGATTATTTAGCGCAGAACCAAGGCAGAAATCAGGTGTGAATATCTCTGACAACAATTTTCACCTTGTTACATCTCACCAGATTCCTCCTCCTTACACCGCTGTGAAACATGGCTGGAACGAACCTCCAAACTACACACCACCTCCACCGTACACCTCTCCACCCGACTCCCACAAACTCACAGGAACGATGGAGTCACAAAGAGCTTTCCCAGGCCTCAGGATGGAGCACAGGCCACATAGCCCTATACAAACAGACCATTGTTCTGTCTCATTCCCAGTAAGAGGAGGACACATACAATGTTCATCACAAGTTTTTGCACCACAATCATCAGGGCATGGCGAGAAATATCAGATATCTTATTCGGATACAACTCTAACTAAACTCAAGAGAAGAAGAAAAAGTGAAGGAACAGTTTTCTGTTTAGTCTCTCACACTGAAAAGCCTACAGGTTTCACCAAAACTTTGAATGATGAACCACTGAAACGCCAAAAAGATCCTCTTTTAAAAAACTCAAATTTTGCAGAAAATCAATTGGAAGACGAAGCTAATTCATGTAAACAATTAAGCTCTTTCACCCAAGATGCTGCACTGAAGGAACATCAGACAGAGAGACCAAACAAGAGAGACCAAAATGTAAGACTTCCCAAATGTGTAGTGGAACTGGGAATTGTGCAAGAGGAACTGAAAAAACAGAGCACTGAAAGTAGATGTTTTATTGGTCAAAGCAACAACAAAGATGAAGACACAGATTCTAACAAAGAGAAGGACCATATTAAATCCACAACACTGGAGGTAACACAACACCAAACCATTCTGAAGTTTCCCCTGTGGATGGAACCCAAATGCTCTAACAGTGTCCTGAAGAATAAAAATAAATCAAACAGAAGTAGTGAAGATCAAAGTGAACAATCAGAACCAAGAAAAAACACAATGACCAATAAGAACACAGGTCTTGTGGCCATTGATGCAACTGGTGTGGTCATCAAAGTCAAGTTTCTTGTTCCTCTTGATAAGAAACACGTCCAGTATATAAGTTCATGTCCAACTGATTCATATAAAGAGAGAAGTGATTCTAATCAGAACCACAAAACCACTGAACAGGCCACAAACAGAAGATCAGCGCTCAAGATCATTAACCAAACAAAACAGACGTCCATCGAAGTCCAAGCTAAACAAGAAAATGTTGAAATTCCAAAAACATCCCCTCCAAACGAGGAAGCAACTCTACGCTCGATGTCAGTGGCTGAAGACATACTGGAATGTTCTGAGGTGACTCACAGAGATGTTTTAAACGCTCCTACAGGATATGAGGTCATGGCAAAGACGAGCACTAAACAGGACAGTCAACTAAAGTCAGTTACCAGGAAGGCCATGCTGGATGAAACTGTGATTGACATTAAAGAGAAGCAGGTAAAGAACAGCTTTGATGTTCCCACATGTGAAATTGATGATGTGCAGAATCTCAATAAAAGCCTCCTGAGAAACAGCAGTGAGACCCTTGCCCAGAAATCTAAGAGAAAAGAAGACGACTTTGTACATGAAACAGTCAAGAGACGGGAGGTTCTTCTTGGTAGATCTGTGGAAAACTATAAGGTGTCATATATTCAAGAAGATGAGGGAAGCTTCTCAAAGTTAAGAGGAGATCATGATGAAGACATTAGTGATCTCCTGGCTGAAAGAGCTAAGAATCCCTATTCAGTCATTCAGAACAGTTATGAGCAAGATACTGATAAAGTGTTTGACCAAGAATGTAGGCCCACAGAGAAGAACCCATCAATCACAATTCTTAACCTGCAAAGAACAGCTAAGATGTTTGGCCTCAAACAAGGTCACCATCAGGAGAACCTATTAAAGCTACAGAATCTCCAGAGCTCATCTGATACACCTCACCAAGAAAGAAGACCTAATCAGAACCTCTCATGTTCAGAAAATCCTCAAGTTTGTTTAGAACCTCATATGGAAAACACAAACGAGACGCTTGCTCCTAAAATTATTCCCAGGGCAGGACACCCCTCAGATATCTGGCCAAACCTGCTCGATAGCTCTGTACTCAACATCAGTGACGAAGACATCCTGAGAGAGGACAGACCTTCACATGCAAAACATGATGCAAATCATCTTCACCAAACTCTCCCTGGTCACAGTATAGAAAACACAAATGAGCCATGTGACCAAGAGGATGTTCTTGGAGAAGAGAACCTCTTGAGTAATGTAAAGAATCTTCATCGTTTCTTCTCTGTCAGAGATATTAGAAAGTCTTTAGAGAAGCAGAGTTTTCTTCATGAAGATGGTGAGAAGACTCTCAGCTCTGCATTCCTTCAGTATAGTCTAAAGGAAGACAAACTACCTGAAACCACTGACATGAAAAACCTTTTTGGGAACATTGATGAACATCCTGAGTCATTTAATCAACTGAATCTGTGTCCTACCCTGTTTGGTGGCTCTGTTGCAAACACTAATCATTTATTAGAACAAGAAGACGATGTAGCTATAACATCTCCATCATATGACCTTCACACACTATGTACAGAGAACTTAACTTCTAGTTTAGTATCCCCTTCACATTATGAGATACCGCCTCATTCTCCTGACTGTCTGTCCTCCAGTTTTCTGACTTCTCCATTACCTGCAGCTTGTTCTTCTCTCTCCAGACCTTCTGACAGCTTATATGAGATCGGTAGCGTTCATGCCCAGGAATGTTCTTCACCATCATCCACAGAACAAAATTCTATTCAAGTGAAAGTGTGTCCTCGCTCACTTTGGGATACCATGAGGAGCATCCGCAAACACACTGCTCCCGATTCAGAATCCGAGGAGGATGAGGGTGAAGTCTGGGAAAAGAAACCTAAAGAAGATCATTTGAGTGAAAACACTGGAATCAAAGATGAACCATCTGTACTGGAGGAAAGCTCACAATGTGCTAGGATTCACTTCCAGGATGTGAGAAGATATTTGGGTGAAAGGAAAGATGAAACAGATGATTCACTCTCAAGCAGCAGTGTGGACAGTCAGGACACAGTTATTGAGGTTGAAGGCAGGATGAACATTCTGGAAACCGAAGAAAAAGATCTGAAGATCCAGGAATCTGATTTATTCAGTGAGAAGAGAGAATAAATCTCAACTGGCAGATTAATGAAAGAAAAATATCACTAAGCTTTAGTTAATTTATCTAACACATTATTGTATACAAACATGTGTAGAGTAGGGTAGTGTGTGTGTAGTGTGTGCGTTGTGTGTGTGTAGAGTAGTATAGTGTTTGTGTAGTGTGTGTATGTGTGTAGTGTGTGTGTGTGAGAGTGTGTTTCTGTGAGTGTGTGTGTTTCTGTGAGTGTGTGTGTGTGTGTGTGTGAGTAAGAGTGTGTGTGTTAGAGAGAGTGTGTGTGTGAGAGTA
>NC_083481.1:120000-147500 GCF_030014155.1 Tachysurus vachellii | reverse complement strand
AATGTATCGTCACGCTGTAACACCATAATGTAACGTCACGCTGTAACACCATAATGTAACGTCACACTGTAACACCATAATGTATCGTCACGCTGTAACACCATAATGTATCGTCACGCTGTAACACCATAATGTAACGTCACGCTGTAACACCATAATGTAACGTCACGCTGTAACACCATAATGTATCGTCACACTGTAACACCATAATGTAACGTCACACTGTAACACCATAATGTATCGTCACGCTGTAACACCATAATGTATCGTCACACTGTAACACCATAATGTATCGTCACGCTGTAACACCATAATGTATCGTCACACTGTAACACCATAATGTAACGTCACACTGTAACACCATAATGTATCGTCACACTGTAACACCATAATGTATCGTCACGCTGTAACACCGCACTAAGGACAGTGAACATGAGATAACGATGGTTCATGCTGATGGTTTAAACTGATTTCCTCTTCAGATTCCTCGGATCATTCTGTGGTTGATGGTTGAGCTGGCCATCATTGGCTCTGACATGCAGGAGGTGATTGGCTGTGCCATCGCATTCAACCTGCTGTCTATGGGCCGGTAAGGAAGTGTATTATTGATCTTGTTGTTATTAATAACTTGTGTGATTGAGTGACTGAGAGAGGACTTTTCCCTCACCTCAGGATCCCTCTGTGGGCCGGAGTGCTCATCACCATCATCGATACATTCGTTTTCCTGTTTCTGGATAAATACGGTGAGTTCCACAGTTGAAAGATTCATTAAATAAATGTAATAAATAAATGAAGTGAGCAGGTTGTGTATGGTTTATGATTGTGTGTGTTTTATTTAGATTTTATTCTGTTTTATGTTTGAAGGTTTGCGTAAACTAGAAGCTTTTTTTGGTTTCCTCATCACCATCATGGCAGTGACCTTCGGCTATGAGGTCAATAACCCACAATCATATCAATAGTTTATTTATGTATCATATTAAAGTAAAATGTGAATATTTAATATTCTTAATTAAATATTTATATTAGTTTTATAAATATTTAAATGTTAATTAGCGTGTTTTATTAATTATTATACACGTGTGTATTTGTGTGTGTGTATTTGTGTGTGTGTATTTATACATGCTTTTTTTTTTTTTCATGTGTGTTATTTTGTTCTGCAGTATGTGCGAGTGGCCCCGGATCAGGGTGAGCTGTTAAAGGGGATGTTTGTTCCGTACTGTCAGGGCTGCGGTGCTGCACAGTTAGAGCAGGCAGTTGGGATCGTTGGAGCTGTTATAATGCCTCATAACATCTACCTGCACTCTGCCCTTGTTAAGGTAATGGAGTTGTGTGTTAGTGTTTATTCTGTGTGAGGTGTTTCTACACGAGACACAGACTACTCTTTAGCCCTTAGCTCTATGTGGTCTTATGTAGCTCTTATGTAGCTCGTATGTAGCTCTGTGTCACCCAGGTCCTGAAGCTGTTCTGCATCACTTATATATGGTACAAATGATTATTTCTGAGATAATGAGCCCTTGATGTGTTATTGTGTTGTTTACAGTCACGAGATGTGAATAGAGCAAACAAGAGGGAGGTGAAAGAGGCAAATAAATATTTCTTTATCGAGTCCTGCATCGCACTCTTCGTCTCCTTCCTCATCAATGTGTTTGTGGTGGCTGTATTCGCTGAGTCCTTCTACAATAAAACCAACATGGAAGTGGTGAGAGATGTGCTAAAGTCTGTGTGTGTGTGTGAGTGAGAGTGAGAGTGAGAGTGAGTGTGAGAGTGTGAGTGAGAGTGTGAGTGAGAGTGTGAGTGAGAGTGTGAGTGAGAGTGTGAGTGAGAGTGTGAGTGAGAGTGTGAGTGAGAGTGTGAGAGAGAGTGAGTGTGTGTGTGAGAGTGTGTGTGTGAGTGTGTGTGTGAGTGTGTGTGACAGTGTGTGTGTGAGTGTGTGTGTGTAAGTGTGTGTTATCTCATTTGTTGTGATTTAAATTAGCAGATTTTAAAGTTTTTCTAGATCTATAGTAAGCTGTTTATATGACCTGTAGTGTGTGTGTGTGTGTGTGTGTGTGTGTGTGTGTGTGTAGAATGAGCAGTGTAATCAGACTGGAAGTGTACACACTGACCTGTTCCCGCTCAACAATAACACGCTGCAAGTCGACATCTACAAAGGGGTAAGACACTTAACAGACGCACAGACTGACAGGTCGATAGACACATGCAGTCTGATGTGTGTGTGTGTGTGTGTGTGTGTGTGTGTGTGTGTGTGTGTGTGTGTGTGTGTGTGTTTTTTTTTCAGGGTGTGGTTCTGGGCTGTTTCTTTGGGCCTGCAGCTTTGTATATCTGGGCGGTGGGGATTCTGGCAGCAGGTCAGAGCTCCACCATGACAGGGACTTACTCTGGTCAGTTTGTCATGGAGGTCAGTTATTACACACACACACACACACACACACACACACACACACACACACACACACTGCATACACACTACACATACACTACACATACACACACACACACTACATACACACTACACACACACTACACACACACTACATACACACTACACACACACTACACACACACTACATACACACTACACATACACTACATACACACTACACATACACTACATACACACTACACATACACTACACACACACTACACACTACACACATACACACTACACACACACACATTACATACACACTACACACACACACACACTGCATACACACTACACATACACTACACATACACACACACACACTACATACACACTACACATACACTACATACACACTACACATACACTACACATACACACACACTACATACACACTACACACATACACACTCACACACTACACACACACTACACACACACTACATACACACTACACACACACTACATACACTACACAGACACACACACTACATACACACTACACACACACGCACACACACACTACATACACACTACACACACACTACATACACACTACACATACACCACACACACTACATACACACTACACACAAACACACACACACACACTACACACATACTACATACACACTACACATACACTACATACACCACACACACACACACACACTACACATACACACACACTACATACACACTACACACACACTACACACACACTACACACACACACACACTACATACACACTACACACACACACACACTACACACACATACACACTACATACACACTACACACAGACCCCAGAAAAATACTCCTCATACACAGTCCTCTCTCTCTCTCTCTCTCTCTCTCTCTCTCTCTCTCAGGGTTTCCTGAACCTGCGCTGGTCTCGGTTTGCACGTGTGTTGTTAACACGCTCCATTGCAATCTTCCCCACGCTGCTTGTGGCCATTTTCCAGGATGTTACACATTTAACTGGCATGAATGATTTCCTCAACGTACTGCAGAGCATGCAGGTTAGTTACGAGGTTAACTTCTGTATGAGTTAGGATACAATTACATGCTGATGACTGAGGGGGGTGTGTGTGTGTGTGTGTGTGTTTATTTTCTAATGTGTTCATGTGTCACAGCTCCCGTTTGCGCTGATCCCAATACTGACCTTCACCAGCCTCACATCCATCATGAACGACTTTGCTAATGGCCTGTATGTCTCTTTCTCTCTCTTACACACACACACACACACATACACACACACACATGCAAAAACACACACAATGTACTTATTACATAGTACTGGAAATGCATATGGTTTGACAGAGACAGACAGGTATACAGTAGTGAGACAGCGCCCTCTGTCATCAGACTGTTGCATGTTGCAGTGACACAATGTTAATGTCTGATGATGTAATTTTGTGTGTGTGTGTGTGTGTGTGTGTGTGTGTGTAGGTTCTGGAAGATCACAGGTGGTCTCACCATCCTGATGGTGTGTGCAATTAATCTGTACTTTGTGGTCGTGTATGTGACTGCTCTTCACAGTGTGCTGCTCTACGTCCTCGCTGCTCTGGTGTCCATCGCTTACCTCTGCTTTATTGCTTATCTAGTAAGAAACACATACACATACACACACACACACATACACATACACATACACACACATACACACACATACACACACATACACACACACACACACACACACATACACATACACACACATACACACACATACACACACATACACACACACACACACACATACACATACACATACACACACATACACATACACATACACACACATACACACACATACACACACACACACACACACACACACACATACACATACACATACACATACACACACATACACACACATACACACACATACACACACACACACACAAATATACACACACACACAAACATACACACATACACATACACACAGACATACACACACATATACATACACACACACACACACACACATACATACACACACATACACACACACACACACACACAAACATACACACAAACACATACACACACATACACATACACACACACACATACACATATACATACACAGCAAAATATTTCTAACATGTTATTGTTAGAATAAATTTTAAACATTTTATTAAAAAAAACTTTCCACCAACACACATTCTGACCTCACATCAGCTTACTCAGTGATCCATGCCATGTTAGATCCTCTAAGCTCAACCTTTTCATATATTTTATGTTTTTGAGTTCAGTAAAGTTCTGAAAGGTTTTTGTGTGTAACGTGTGTTATAACTAAATCTGTTTCCTGCAGGCCTGGCACTGTCTGATCGCTCTGGGCGTGTCCTGTCTGGACGTTTGTGGCAGGGTAAGAAACCCACCCACTGTGTTCATAGAGGAACAGCAGGAGTTTGACTCTTAAACACACACACACACACACACACACTTACCTCTTTAGTACAGAACATTTCTGTAATAGTAAATACACAGGGTCTGGTGTGTGCGCATGTGTGCACGCGTGTGTGTGTGTTTGTGTGTGTGTGTGTAAGCGTGTGTGTGTGTGTGTACACTGCAGTGTTTTATAGATACTAATGATTAATTAACATGATTATATGAAGATAAAATTACACACTTTATTGTTTAATTAATTAATTAATGTAATTAATAAATCTTTTGAGCTCTGCCGAATTTCTCGCTATGACACTTTTGACGCATTTTCAGTAAAACACCTGGTTTAAAACTCCAGAATTGTCCCTGTGATAATCTGTGACTGAACACTGACTGAACACTGTGACATAATTTACATACTTTTAGTAAAAATGTGAAAGTTTAATGTAATAAATGTAATAAAACTCTCATTTATGTTTAAAATATGCTAATTAGCAGTAACACTAAGGTGATCCTTAAGTGGTTTTATTAAACGTAGCGTTTGGTTTGTTTTTCTTATCTTTATATGAACAAAGAAATAAATTTAATGTCCTTCTTATACACATCAGTTTAATTCTGTAATATTTGAACATCATTTTATTTACAATATTGTTTTATTAATATACACAATGTAGCATTAGCATAGTAGCAAACAACTAAACTATTTTTAAGAATAAATAATTTGTTAATAAACATGAATAAAATAATCAGCAGGTCATTGAAGCGTAAACTGGATATAAAATATTACTTTTATCATCATTAGTAAATGTTTGTGTTGGTTTCACACCTCAGATGCAGCTTTAATTAATTATTTATGTAAATATAAATATGTAAATAAAGGGAGAGTGATGACATGAGTATTTACCTGTTCCTGAATAACAGACGACGAGTGAAACTCTTTATTTGTTTTTGTTTATTATTTTTATTTCGAAATGATTTTTTGTTATAACATTGTCTTTCAGTCACTTGTTAGATTTATTCACGATGAAATTCCTGATTTTTGTTAAAATGGTGCTGAAGGTCACTAAAGTGTTTCTAAGCACAAAATGCTCAGTGGTTAAAGTGTAGCTCAGTGGTTAAAGGTGTTGGGATACTGATCGAAAGGTCATGGGTTCGAACCCCAGGACCACCAAGCTGCCACTGCTGGGCTCCTGAGCAAGGCCCTTAATCCTCAGTTGCTCAGTTGTAAGTCAGTCTGGATAAGGGGGTCTGCTAAATGACATAAATGTAATGTAAATACATACACGAGGCTGTAAATTCTGAATTAAACCCAAATTGTCCATTTACTCTTGGGGGGAAAAATAAAAATATAAATAAAAGAAGCTCAAGTTTGTACCTGAAACTGCTTCATTACTGAGTTAAGTGTAATAAATAATAAACACACACATTCAACATTTCTCCAGTTACAGTAATTACACACAGTTACATAAAAATCTCTAATGAAAAAAGTTCAATAAACTAAAAACTAGCTTTTACAGAACACATAAATACTTAACAACATTTAGCTGAATAGCAAACTGAATTCAACAGATTTTAATAAATAGATTCTAATTAAAATTATATAAATTCTATAAATTTCATAATGACTTCTTCCTGTGGACATTTACATAGCATTAGCTAGTTAGCTACATAGGCAAAGAATAAAAAGGGTTTAAAACCTTTTGTAGGTCTATTAAGAGACGTGAAGTTTGTATTTGTTCAGACTTTTATTAAATTAAACTTTTAAAATTGTACTAAATTAAAGGTGTTATGCTTTTAGCTGACAGTTGACAAAGTAACAAAATAAAGACAATCATTTAGCATGTTAGCTAATTAGCTAAGCTGCTGAGACTCTACAGTGTGTCTGAATAAGTTTGTGGTCTTTCTGATCTGTAACGAAATCTAAAGATTTAAACTTGTGTTAAATTGTGTGGCTTTTGTTACAAGCTGCTGCTGAAGCTTCTACAGTAAGTCACGATTCATCATTATCTTTCTTACAGCTGCTTTATATTTGCTTATTTTAAACCTATTCCTCAGAAACGAGGTTTTAATGTCAATTTTAACTAAATATGACAATGCCTAAAGGTGTGTGTGTGTGTGTGTGTGTGTGTGTGTGTGTGTGTTCCATTATAGTCATTCATCCAGCCAAAATATTCATCATTATTTACAGAAATAAATCAGCACAAATATTGATAGATTACTTTGATCATTAAGAAATTGTGTGTGATTATAGTGAGTGTACGTTAGGCTCCTGGTTGGTCAGCTGCTTTAACGCTCATGATGACATCATCGCACACACAATCACACACACACACTCTGCTGTATAATAATGATGTTGTATAACGTTGATTTCTGTTTGTTTGTGATGTTCAGGTTGTGCAGAGCCACATGGACTTAAACCTGATGAACAACCTTGAAACAGACCTGGAGCGATAACACACACACACACACACACACCTGGGTTATTCTGTTATTATTATTGTTATTAATATTATTTTATTATAATTTTTTAATTATAGTTTTAATTAAAGTAGACAATGAGCCAAACACTGGACTGTCACAGTGTGCACTACTTAGTGATGTTTTGTACTCTACACCAAGCCGTTTATTTTAAATGCTTCTTAATTTCTCATGTTTCTGAATATTGTGTTACTGTCTATTAGACAATTTGCATACAGCCAATAGGAGAGTAGGGGCGTGTCTGTGTGTGCAAAACCAGAAACATTTTATTCTAATAAGCGACTGAAGCACCTCCCACTGCTGTACACTGAGCCACGCCCCCAGTCCTGAGCTGAACACTGACAGATTAACTCTAAATTTAGACATTTTATTTACCAGCTTACAGAAATGTATTAAAGAAACAGTTTTAAACTTTAGTGCGTAAAGGACCAAAATAGTAGAGTTAAAATTACAAACTTATAAATATAACTAACTAAAACTAGCACTTCTGACTGAGCTGTTAGAGAGTCCACACTCTAATATTTAACTCCTGATTGTTTCCATCTAAAAGTCCAGTGTTTCATCTCACACCACAGAAAAGGTTACAAATGATGATGATGTAATGATGTGTTTTATCCACTTACATTTAATATTGAGTAATGATGATGAAATAAGTTGGCTTGTGTTCTCTAAACACTCGTCCCCTCAGCGGTCTCTCTTTATTCTCTCAGCTCTAAACACTCGTCCCCTCAGCGGTCTCTCTTTATTCTCTCAGCTCTAAACACTCGTCCCCTCAGCGGTCTCTCTCTACTCTCTCAGCTCTAAACACTCGTCCCCTCAGCGGTCTCTCTTTATTCTCTCAGCTCTAAACACTCGTCCCCTCAGCGGTCTCTCTTTATTCTCTCAGCTCTAAACACTCGTCCCCTCAGCGGTCTCTCTTTATTCTCTCAGCTCTAAACACTCGTCCCCTCAGCGGTCTCTCTTTATTCTCTCAGCTCTAAACACTCGTCCCCTCAGCGGTCTCTCTTTATTCTCTCAGCTCTAAACACTCGTCCCCTCAGCGGTCTCTCTTTATTCTCTCAGCTCTAAACACTCGTCCCCTCAGCGGTCTCTCTTTATTCTCTCAGCTCTAAACACTCGTCCCCTCAGCGGTCTCTCTTTATTCTCTCAGCTCTAAACACTCGTCCCCTCAGCGGTCTCTCTTTATTCTCTCAGCTCTAAACACTCGTCCCCTCAGCGGTCTCTCTTTATTCTCTCAGCTCTAAACACTCGTCCCCTCAGCGGTCTCTCTTTATTCTCTCAGCTCTAAACACTCGTCCCCTCAGCGGTCTCTCTTTATTCTCTCAGCTCTAAACACTCGTCCCCTCAGCGGTCTCTCTTTATTCTCTCAGCTCTAAACACTCGTCCCCTCAGCGGTCTCTCTTTATTCTCTCAGCTCTAAACACTCGTCCCCTCAGCGGTCTCTCTTTATTCTCTCAGCTCTAAACACTCGTCCCCTCAGCGGTCTCTCTTTATTCTCTCAGCTCTAAACACTCGTCCCCTCAGCGGTCTCTCTTTATTCTCTCAGCTCTAAACACTCGTCCCCTCAGCGGTCTCTCTTTATTCTCTCAGCTCTAAACACTCGTCCCCTCAGCGGTCTCTCTTTATTCTCTCAGCTCTAAACACTCGTCCCCTCAGCGGTCTCTCTTTATTCTCTCAGCTCTAAACACTCGTCCCCTCAGCGGTCTCTCTTTATTCTCTCAGCTCTAAACACTCGTCCCCTCAGCGGTCTCTCTTTATTCTCTCAGCTCTAAACACTCGTCCCCTCAGCGGTCTCTCTTTATTCTCTCAGCTCTAAACACTCGTCCCCTCAGCGGTCTCTCTTTATTCTCTCAGCTCTAAACACTCGTCCCCTCAGCGGTCTCTCTTTATTCTCTCAGCTCTAAACACTCGTCCCCTCAGCGGTCTCTCTTTATTCTCTCAGCTCTAAACACTCGTCCCCTCAGCGGTCTCTCTTTATTCTCTCAGCTCTAAACACTCGTCCCCTCAGCGGTCTCTCTTTATTCTCTCAGCTCTAAACACTCGTCCCCTCAGCAGTCTCTCTTTATTCTCTCAGCTCTAAACACTCGTCCCCTCAGCGGTCTCTCTTTATTCTCTCAGCTTTAAACTCTCACCCCCTTTTTGGACAAACGGACAGTTGGTTAAAGTAACAGTAAATACCTCACATTGCAGGTGTGTCTGCTGTAATCACTGCCATCAGCACAGTTATTAGTTCATTATAATAATAATTATACAGATGATTCACTATAATCTGATTTATTATCATTTTTTTGTATTACATCTTACATTCCGAGCCTGTGAGAGTCTGATGTTTGAATGTTCAGAGGATTTCTGTCATAAATTATATTTAATATTTATCTTTATATGTAATAAGTAATATTTAAATAGATTTATATATGTATTTATGTATAGATTTATATAAATTATTTGCTGGATGGGAAACTGTTCCCTGGGCTTCGCCCCTGATGATGTTTACCACCTGACAGTGTGATTAACCTTTCTGTGTCTCGTTAGTGTTTATGCTGTAAGACACGAGAAAGCTCTTAATGAGTCTCTGTCAATTAGTACCACATTAATAAGCAAATCCTGTGAGGGTGGGAACTGTTGTTATGGGCGTGGCTTCGTCAGATCAAAGCAGGGGGAACAACAACAAAGTTTGTAACTAAAGCTGTGTGTGTTGGTCGTCATGGTGATGAGATGTTCAGTCTGGTGACTGTGTTAATAATATTTAGTGTTTATACTTCTCTTAGTTTTTAGGACATTTTTATGACACAATATTCAAATGAGCTGCTCAGATACTATGAGAGCAATTTATAGTTAAACAGATTATTTATCTTTGATGTTTAATTTGTTTAAATTTCTCCAGCAGAAAAGAATCGTTCTTAATGTGTGTGAATTTATACACAGTAAAAATAAACTCCTTTGATTTTATTCAGAAATGAGTGATTTATTAATGTTTAAAAATATTATATTTTGAATGGATAGATTTTAAGAAATAAAGCACAAAGATTTAATACAGATTCTAAAATATATTTATCAGATGTTTATTATTTTAATCTCCATAACTGAGTTATTGTCTCATCACAATCACAATCACATCAGTGACTCAAATTTACAATAAATAATCAGCTGCTCCTTAAAATCTTTGTTAAAGTGCAATAAAATAATTTTAACAGATTCTCTGATGACTGAACTTTTGTGTTAAAGATTAAAGTTGATATAATCTCAGAAAAAACCTTACAAATGCCGAGCAACTTAAAATAAAAAAAAAAATAAAGCACCTTAAATCACGTCTGTTTCACACACTTCACTACACGAACATAAACACAGCACTGAATGCTGCAGAAAGGAATCAGATTCATTTTAGTCAACAGAATTATTGGCACCCTTGAAAAAAATGGGTAAAAAAAAGGTGGGTGAGTGAATAAGGGTGAGTGTGTGTGTGTGTGAATGACGGTGAGTGAGGGTGTGTGTGTGTGTGTGAGTGACAGTTAATGATCACACACTGAAATATGAGTGAAGTCACATTTCATTACATTTCTTGTAAAATAAATACATAAAAAATACATTTTTAATTAAACCTCTCAAACCCCAAAGCCATTTTCACCTTTAATACTTCTGGAAGTGCCACTGATAAAAGAATGTGATGTGATGTCTAGAATGTACCTGTATTGTGTATACATACATACTGTACGTTTGTGTGTGATAATTATTATTTACTTTTTATTAAAATAAATCTACAGTTGATTCTTCAGTGTTTATTACACTGTAAACACAGTGTGAACATGGAGCAGCTCGAATGTGTCACTTCTCATCAGGAGCCAGATATTCCTTATACATTGAGTATATTACACCTGCAACACAAAACACACCTGAGTTACAGCCGGACAATGATATTCATGCACTTAGACACGCCCACCAGACACCGAGTGTGTGTGAGAGACACTGAGTGTGTGTGAGAGACACTGAGTGTGTGTGAGAGACACTGAGTGTGTGTGAGTGTTTGTGTGTGAGTGTGAGAGTGTGTGTATGTGTGTGTGTATGCGTGTGTGTGTGTGTGTGTGTGTTTATCTTTATATGTAATAAGTAATATTTAAATAGATTTATATATATATTTATGTATAGATTTATATAAATTATTTGCTGGATGGGAAACTGTTCCCTGGGCTTCGCCCCTGATGATGTTTACCACCTGACAGTGTGATTAACCTTTCTGTGTCTCGTTAGTGTTTATGCTGTAAGACACGAGAAAGCTCTTAATGAGTCTCTGTCAATTAGTACCACATTAATAAGCAAATCCTGTGAGGGTGGGAACTGTTGTTATGGGCGTGGCTTCGTCAGATCAAAGCAGGGGGAACAACAACAAAGTTTGTAACTAAAGCTGTGTGTGTTGGTCGTCATGGTGATGAGATGTTCAGTCTGGTGACTGTGTTAATAATATTTATAGTGTTTATACTTATCTGGATAAGGGTGTCTGTTAAATACTGGAAATGTAAATGTGTGTGTGTGTGTGTGTGTGTGTGTGTGTGTGTGTGTGTGTGTGTGTCAAGAAATCAGTTCTTTCACTCACTTATTAACTCTATAATGTAAAGCAGTTTCTGTTGGTAGGATTTATAGTGAGTTTTCCTCGAGCGCAGCAGATGAACTGATTCAAACAGGGTGAAGGTCACAACAAGGTCAGATGTCTGAACTAGCTGTTGTTCTATAGTTTCCTTATTTTGTATTTTGACTTTTTTTTTAATGATTAAATATCAGTATTAAAATGTCTCTCATCTTCCTGGAGATACTCCAGACCTCTTTAGATGAATTTAAATGTGTTTTTCTCACCGAGTGTCATGGCGCCAACCACAAAGCCCTGAGCTCTGACACGCATGTGAATCAGATGGACAGACATTTTCATCTCTCCACGAGATTTCAGCCTGTACAATCCGTAAGCTACAACTCCGAGGAAACCCGCCATTCCTAAACACACACACACACACACACACACACACAATGTACATTAGTTCTAATCCTGTATTAAAGTCATATTAAACACTGTTCTCTACTCGAGTAGTGAAGGAGGAAACAGGAGAGCAGGTAAGAGTCTCAGTAAAAATATGATTCTGTAATAAAACTATAAACATTAACTTTTAGAGCTTTAGACTGAATTCACTCTGCATGTGGAGAGAAAACTTCAGTACAGACAGAAAACTGGTGAGAAAGCTGATCAGTAATAAAAACACGGATTAAAGAAAACATTAATGATTTGTTTTGATTTTAAACCCATTATTAATTCAGCATGTGTTTTCACCTATAGGGACAAACGGAGACTCTTTTGCCTTCCTCATTAACTTAGAGGACTGATCCTCATCACCAGACCAGCTGCTGTCTGACCTCATTATCCAATTCACTAGAGACAAGAACAGAAAACATCCAGTTAGTGAGAAACTGACGTGTAACAGATGTTTTACTGATGAACATCTGCATTATTACTTTTACATCATCTGATCATCAGCACAAAGAATCTGCAGCTCAAATCAACACTGAAATAAACACATAATAATAATAATAATAATAATAATAATAATAATAATAATAATAATAATAATAATAATAATAATAATAATAATAATAATAATAAACACATGATGATGATGATTATTATTATTATTATTATTATTATTGATAACATTTGAATGCTCTCTGTGTTACTTACATTAAGACAGATAAACAGATGAAAGCTGAACCCAGACCAGTCCCGCGTTATTACCGCCTTATAAGCAGTTACAAGTGTTTCACTGATCTTTCACTCCACTACGGAAGCGACGTGAATGACGTCATTAACTGCGTCATACCGGAAGTGAACTCGCAATAGGACAAAGAAACCGGCTCCGTTAATGAAATTAAATCCGTCATATGTTTCTGGTTAAACCTGTTATATAAAGGGTTTGTGTCATTAAACGTTTGGATATCTGTAAATATTTAAAAATATAATAAGATAAAATCTCACCGGTCGTATTAACCAATCACAGAGCTCCGTCATAAAGCTACTGATAAAGAAATGGGAAAAAATCAGTATCTAAGCAACAGGAGGTTCCTTATATTTACAAAAGACAAACAAAGAGATAAATTACTACATGCAGAAACATTAAAACCACAGTATAAGACACACTTTACACCATCATGGCCCATGGCAGAGGGACGGAGCCCCAAACACCACAGTATAAGACACACTTTACACCATCATGGCCCATGGCAGAGGGACGGAGCCCCAAACACCACAGTATAAGACACACTTTACACCATCATGGCCCATGGGCATAGGGACGGAGCCCCAAACACCACAGTATAAGACACACTTTACACCATCATGGCCCATGGGCATAGGGACGGAGCCCCAAACACCACAGTATAAGACACACTTTACACCATCATGGCCCATGGGCATAGGGACGGAGCCCCAAACACCACAGTATAAGACACACTTTACACCATCATGGCCCATGGCAGAGGGACGGAGCCCCAAACACCACAGTATAAGACACACTTTACACCATCATGGCCCATGGGCATAGGGACGGAGCCCCAAACACCACAGTATAAGACACACTTTACACCATCATGGCCCATGGCAGAGGGACGGAGCCCCAAACACCACAGTATAAGACACACTTTACACCATCATGGCCCATGGGCATAGGGACGGAGCCCCAAACACCACAGTATAAGACACACTTTACACCATCATGGCCCATGGGCATAGGGACGGAGCCCCAAACACCACAGTATAAGACACACTTTACACCATCATGGCCCATGGCAGAGGGACGGAGCCCCAAACACCACAGTATAAGACACACTTTACACCATCATGGCCCATGGCAGAGGGACGGAGCCCCAAACACCACAGTATAAGACACACTTTACACCATCATGGCCCATGGCAGAGGGACGGAGCCCCAAACACCACAGTATAAGACACACTTTACACCATCATGGCCCATGGCATAGGGACGGAGCCCCAAACACCACAGTATAAGACACACTTTACACCATCATGGCCCATGGCATAGGGACGGAGCCCCAAACACCACAGTATAAGACACACTTTACACCATCATGGCCCATGGGCATAGGGACGGAGCCCCAAACACCACAGTATAAGACACACTTTACACCATCATGGCCCATGGCAGAGGGACGGAGCCCCAAACACCACAGTATAAGACACACTTTACACCATCATGGCCCATGGGCATAGGGACGGAGCCCCAAACACCACAGTATAAGACACACTTTACACCATCATGGCCCATGGCAGAGGGACGGAGCCCCAAACACCACAGTATAAGACACACTTTACACCATCATGGCCCATGGCAGAGGGACGGAGCCCCAAACACCACAGTATAAGACACACTTTACACCATCATGGCCCATGGCAGAGGGACGGAGCCCCAAACACCACAGTATAAGACACACTTTACACCATCATGGCCCATGGCAGAGGGACGGAGCCCCAAACACCACAGTATAAGACACACTTTACACCATCATGGCCCATGGCAGAGGGACGGAGCCCCAAACACCACAGTATAAGACACACTTTACACCATCATGGCCCATGGCAGAGGGACGGAGCCCCAAACACCACAGTATAAGACACACTTTACACCATCATGGCCCATGGGCATAGGGACGGAGCCCCAAACACCACAGTATAAGACACACTTTACACCATCATGGCCCATGGCAGAGGGACGGAGCCCCAAACACCACAGTATAAGACACACTTTACACCATCATGGCCCATGGCAGAGGGACGGAGCCCCAAACACCACAGTATAAGACACACTTTACACCAGACTACACAAAGTGTCCCATGTGTTATAAGCCTTAAACATAATGACACACACTGTACAGTTTGTAACAGTGACTTCAGCATTGGGGTAAATGATTGTAAAAGACGTGTTGACGTGACTTTAACACGTTTCTGTTCATCTTCAGCTTATATAAATAGTAAAAGTGACCTACATATTTTAATATAATTAACACATAATTGTGTAACACTTTACAATAAGGTTCATTAGTTTACTACGTTAGTTAACACGAACTAATAATGAACAGCACTTATAAAGGATTTATTTATCTTTGTTAATGTTAATTTGAACATTTACTAATACATTATTTATATCTTGTTAACATTAGTTAATGCACTAGAGCTCATGGCGCTCCGTCATATCCGGGTATAACTGTCGTATTAACCAATCATAGAGCTCCGTCATATCCGGGTATAACTGTCGTATTAACCAATCATAGAGCTCCGTCATATCCGGGTATAACTGTCGTATTAACCAATCATAGAGCTCCGTCATATCCGGGTATAACTGTCGTATTAACCAATCATAGAGCTCCGTCATATCCGGGTATAACTGTCGTATTAACCAATCATAGAGCTCCGTCATATCCGGGTATAACTGCTGCTTTCTGTAGCTAGTTATAATATTTTCTCTACAGTTTGTGACACGCAGGTGATTGTGTACACATAGATAATATAAATCATATAAATCATATAAATCATATAAATCATATAAATAATATAAATCATATCAATAATATAAATCATATCAATAATATAAATCATATAAATCATATAAATCATATAAATAATATAAATAATATAAATCATATAAATAATATAAATAATATCAATAATATAAATCATATAAATCATATAAATCATATCAATAATATAAATCATATAAATCATATAAATCATATCAATAATATAAATAATATCAATAATATCAATAATATCAATAATAAAAATAATATAAATCATATAAATCATATAAATAATATAAATAATATAAATCATATAAATCATATAAATCATATAAATAATATAAATCATATAAATCATATAAATCATATCAATAATATCAATAATATAAATCATATAAATAATATAAATCATATAAATCATATCAATAATATAAATCATATAAATAATATAAATAATATCAATAATATCAATAATATCAATAATATCAATAATATCAATCATATCAATAATATAAATAATATCAATAATATCAATAATAAAAATAATATAAATCATATAAATCATATAAATAATATAAATAATATAAATAATATAAATCATATCAATAATATAAATCATATAAATCATATAAATCATATAAATAATATCAATAATATCAATAATATCAATAATATCAATAATAAAAATAATATAAATCATATCAATAATATCAATAATATCAATAATATCAATAATATAAATCATATAAATCATATAAATAATATCAATAATATCAATAATATCAATAATATCAATAATAAAAATAATATAAATCATATCAATAATATAAATCATATAAATCATATAAATCATATAAATCATATAAATAATATAAATCATATAAATCATAAAAATCATATAAATCATATAAATCATATAAATCATATCAATAATATCAATAATATCAATAATATAAATCATATAAATCATATAAATCATATCAATAATATAAATCATATAAATCATATAAATCATATAAATAATATAAATCATATCAATAATATAAATCATATCAATAATATAAATCATATAAATCATATAAATCATATAAATAATATAAATAATATAAATCATATAAATAATATAAATAATATCAATAATATAAATCATATAAATCATATAAATCATATCAATAATATAAATCATATAAATCATATAAATCATATCAATAATATAAATAATATCAATAATATCAATAATATCAATAATAAAAATAATATAAATCATATAAATCATATAAATAATATAAATAATATAAATCATATAAATCATATAAATCATATAAATAATATAAATCATATAAATCATATAAATCATATCAATAATATCAATAATATAAATCATATAAATAATATAAATCATATAAATCATATCAATAATATAAATCATATAAATAATATAAATAATATCAATAATATCAATAATATCAATAATATCAATAATATCAATCATATCAATAATATAAATAATATCAATAATATCAATAATAAAAATAATATAAATCATATAAATCATATAAATAATATAAATAATATAAATAATATAAATCATATCAATAATATAAATCATATAAATCATATAAATCATATAAATAATATCAATAATATCAATAATATCAATAATATCAATAATAAAAATAATATAAATCATATCAATAATATCAATAATATCAATAATATCAATAATATAAATCATATAAATCATATAAATAATATCAATAATATCAATAATATCAATAATATCAATAATAAAAATAATATAAATCATATCAATAATATAAATCATATAAATCATATAAATCATATAAATCATATAAATAATATAAATCATATAAATCATAAAAATCATATAAATCATATAAATCATATAAATCATATCAATAATATCAATAATATCAATAATATAAATCATATAAATCATATAAATCATATCAATAATATAAATCATATAAATCATATAAATCATATCAATAATATAAATAATATCAATAATATCAATAATATCAATAATAAAAATAATATAAATCATATAAATCATATAAATAATATAAATAATATAAATCATATAAATCATATAAATCATATCAATAATATAAATCATATCAATAATATCAATAATATAAATCATATAAATAATATCAATAATAAAAATAATATAAATCATATAAATAATATCAATAATATCAATAATATAAATCATATAAATCATATAAATAATATAAATCATATAAATCATATAAATAATATAAATCATATAAATAATATCTCCATACAGAACTAAATATGATCAACACTCAGATGAGCAGATTAGACAAACAATTTGTGGGAGTTAAAATGACAAAAGTAAATATAAATAGTTTTATATAAATATAATATTAAATATACATATATTTCGAGGCTGTTTACAAAATAAATATCTAACCTTAAGTAAAACCATAGATACATACACTACATAGATATCTACACTACATAGATATCTACACTACATAGATATCTACACTACATAGATATCTACACTACATAGATATACTGTGTATACACTACATAGATATCTACACTACATAGATATCTACACTACATAGATATCTACACTACATAGATATATACACTACATAGATATACTGTGTATACACTACATAGATATCTACACTACATAGATATCTACACTACATAGATATATACACTACATAGATATCTACACTACATAGATATATACACTACATAGATATACTGTGTATACACTACATAGATATCTACACTACATAGATATATACACTACATAGATATATACACTACATAGATATATACACTACATAGATATACTGTGTATACACTACATAGATATCTACACTACATAGATATATACACTACATAGATATACTGTGTATACACTACATAGATATCTACACTACATAGATATCTACACTACATAGATATCTACACTACATAGATATCTACACTACATAGATATCTACACTACATAGATATATACACTACATAGATATCTACACTACATAGATATCTACACTACATAGATATATACACTACATAGATATCTACACTACATAGATATATACACTACATAGATATACTGTGTATACACTACATAGATATCTACACTACATAGATATACTGTGTATACACTACATAGATATCTACACTACATATATATCTACACTACATAGATATATACACTACATAGATATCTACACTACATATATATCTACACTACATAGATATATACACTACATAGATATCTACACTACATAGATATATACACTACATAGATATCTACACTACATAGATATCTACACTACATATATATATACACTACATAGATATACTGTGTATACACTACATAGATATCTACACTACATATATATCTACACTACATAGATATATACACTACATAGATATCTACACTACATAGATATATACACTACATAGATATCTACACTACATAGATATATACACTACATAGATATATACACTACATAGATATCTACACTACATAGATATATACACTACATAGATATCTATACACTAGATATCGCCTTGGGGTCCTAAAAATGCATCAAAACCGCCGCCATCTTTGTACAGTGCTGCTTTACCTCAAATCCATGGACGATGCCGGACTTCTGTGCTGTGTTTGGTTGTTCAAATGAAATAAATCTAAAAACCAGACAGTAATGGATTACATTTCACAAGTGAGAATGTGTTTTATGTTACTGAATGTTAGGAAATTATATTTTTGTTCCGTTTGGTTTGTTTTAGTCCTTGGTTAACGACCACAGCTAATCCATGTTAGTTACTCATTAGTTTGTGACAGTTAGGAAAACAGACAATGTTTGTAGATTCCGAAGCTCTTAATAAGGACATTAAAAATTGACCCATGCTTTTTTGCTTAAAGGTGAAGACACAACTTTATGTATGTTCTGTAAGATTCCCTTATCTGTCAAACATATTTTATTAGATTATTAGAAGCCTGAAAAGGGTTTGGATTTTTTTTTTATCTTATGTTAATTAAAAAAAATGTGAAGTGAAGGACATACAGCTAAGTACGGTGACCCATACTCAGAATTTGTTCTCTGCATTTAACCCATCCAAAGTGCACACACACAGCAGTGAACACACACACACAGCAGTGAACACACACACAGCAGTGAACACACACCCGGAGCAGTGGGCAGCCATTTATGCTGCGGCGCCCGGGGAGCAGTTGGGGGGTTCGGTGCCTTGCTCAAGGGCACCTCAGTCATGGTATTGCCGGCCCGAGACTCGAACCCACAACCTTAGGGTTACGAATCAGACTCTCTAAGCATTAGGCCATGACTTCCCCATATGTCATATGTATCATATGACTTTCTGTTTATATTTGTTTTGCTTTTATTGTATTTATATGATATTTGTGTTTTTGTAATTGAATTTTTTCCATGAAAATAGCTTTTGATTGCTGACATGGTATTAAATAAAATAATCTGAATCTGAATCTGTTTGTAGATTCCCAAGTGATAAACAGAGACGTCAGTCATGGACAAGATGCAGGGACACTACACTTTTTTTTTTAATGGTTAACTCAGCTGACGGTCCTGGAAGGATGTCACCAGTTAGGTTGGCAGTGTAACACACAAGTTCAGCCTCAAAGTCAAACTTTGTGGGTTTTTTTGGTTTATGTGACTTTAGTACATAATTATTTAATGTTGCAAAAATATTGCAGGAAAAGAATAAATAAAAGATTGAACAGTTTTTGGCACCTCAACTATCTAACTTTCACATTATGTTCCTCTCAAATTTGTGATTTGCTTCCACCTGCAAATTGCTTTGTGTATCATATTTAGAATAGAATAGAATAGAATGGGGGGCATGAAAGCCTTTATTATCGCCACATTTACATTACAGCGGAATTCTTTTCTTCACATACCCCAACTGAGGAGGTTGGGGTCAGAGTGCAGGGGCAGCTATGATACAGCGCCCCTGGAGCAGGGAGGGTTAAGGGCCTTGCTCAAGGGCCCAGCAGTGGTAGCTTGGCTGTGCCGGGCCTTGAACTCCGATCCTCTGATCAACAACCCAGAGCCTTAACCAGTTGCGCCATCACTGCCCTTTAATAACCCAATCCAATTTAAATGTTTAAATGAACATGTATAGTCACACCATTGTAGCAGTGTTACATGCAGTAGTCTATAAGGTAAGTAGTGATTGTTCATTTAAAGTTTACTCAAGTGGAAGAATGTAAGTAATAAACTTACACCTACTAGCTCTATGTATTATATTGTGAAAAAGTAGATTATCTTAATATCAAAACCTTAAATTTTCTCTGGACTTAAAGATAAATACATGTCTGACCTTTGGAACGAACCAAAAAAACTAGAAATCGCATTCATGACGATTTATGGTGATTTTATTTCTTTGCCTACATTGACGCTGATGCATTAAGAGGAGGGGGTCCCCTGTACCAAGATGGCGGCTCTATTGACGCATTCGGTCCAATGTACTGCCGTAACCAAGGCGACATCTAGTGTAAATGTCTATGAAGTAAATTTAGCAACAGGGAGTTTAATCCGGAAGTGAAAAGAAATGAATGACCGGGGTTCACTTCCTCTAGCGGTGTGACGTCACGGACGGGTTTGTGCTGCCAACGCAGCAGAGCTTTAAACACGTCTGTAGTTAAAGCGTCATGACGTTATTATAAACACTCCGAGTTTTATACTGTGTTTATATATCAGTTTATATATCAGTTTATATATCAGTTTATACAGCAGTCTGTAGTCAGCGCGTTTATTTCACAATCATCATCATCATCATCAGTCGGGGTCTTCATCACTAAGGTGCGCGTGACACAAGCTTTATTTATTATCTGTATTTTATTACATTCCGTCTTTATTTAATGTGTGTGTGTATACGTGTGTGTGTGTGTGTGTGTGTGTGTGTGTTTGTGTGTGTGTATATACTTGTGTGTATGTGTGTGTGTGTATACGTGTTTGTGTGTGTGTGTATGTGTGTGTGTGTGTATACGTGTGTGTATACGTGTGTGTGTGTATACATGTGTGTGTGTGTGTGTGTATGCATGTGTGTGTATGCGTGTATACATGTGTGTGTGTGTGTGTATACATGTGTGTGTGTGTATACGTGTGTGTGTGTACGTGTGTGTGTGTATACATGTGTGTGTGTGTGTGTGTGTATACGTGTGTGTGTGTGTGTACGTGTGTGTATACGTGTGTGTGTGTATACGTGTGTGTGTATGTGTGTGTATACGTGTGTACGTGTGTGTACGTGTGTATACGTGTGTGTGTATACGTGTGTGTGTATACGTGTGTGTTGTACAGATGGCGAGTCCTCGAACCCGACGTGTTCTGAAGGAAGTGCGGGTAAACGATGGGAATAACGTGCGTATAAACTCCTTTTACTTACTTTATATAAACTTTATTATGCAGATACAGAAAGCCGACACTCACTACTAACTTTACTGTGAGCTTACACACTGTGTTTATATCAGCAGGGTGTTGTGTGTGTTTCAGGTGTGTTTTGAGTGTGGAGCATTTAACCCTCAGTGGGTCAGTGTGACGTATGGAATATGGATCTGTCTGGAATGTTCTGGGAAACACAGAGGACTCGGAGTTCACCTGAGGTCAGTCACTGAGCAGACAGAGAGACGGACAGACAGACTGACAGGTCATTAATACGTCTTCATCTGCTTGTGGTTGCTGTAGCTTTGTGCGCTCTGTCTCCATGGATAAGTGGAAGGACATGGAGTTGGAGAAGATGAAGGCTGGAGGTAACGAGAAGTTCCGTCTGTTTCTGGAGCTGCAGGATGATTACAACCCCAACTGGAGCTTACAGGAAAAATACAACAGCCGAGCTGCAGCGCTGTTCAGAGACAAGGTGAGACTTACACACACATACACACACACACACACTCTTACACATATATACACACACTCACACACACACTCCTACACATATACACACACACACACTCATATACACACACACTCATATACACACACACACACTCATACACATATATATATACACATACACACACACACACACACACACTCATACACATATATATACACATACACACACACACACACACACACTCCTACACATATATACACACACTCATACACATATACACACACTCACACACACACTCATACACATATATATATACACACACACACACACACACACACACTCCTACACATATATACACACACTCACACACACACTCCTACACATATACACACACACACACTCATACACACACTCATATACACACACACTCATATACACACACACTCATATACACACACTCGCACATACACACTCATACACATACATACACACACTCGTATACACACACACACACACTCGTATACACACACACACACTCATATACACACACACACACTCATATACACACCCTCGCACATACACACTCTCATACACATATACACACACACTCCTACACATATACATACACTCACACACACACACACACACACTCATATACACACCCTCGCACATACACACACTCCTACACATATACACACACTCACACACACACAGACACTCATACACATATACACACACTCACACACACTCATACATATGAGTGTGTGTGTGTATATGTGTAGGAGTGTGTGTGTGAGTGTGTGTATATGTGTATGAGTGTGTGTGTATATATGTGTAGGAGTGTGTGTGTGTGTGTATGTGTGTGTGTATATATATGTGTATGAGTGTGTGTGTAGTGTATGAGTGTGTGTATACACACACATATACACACACTCATACACCTATACACACACACTCCTACACATATACACACACACACTCATATACACAGACACACACACTCATACACATACAAACTCATACACATATACACACACACTCACTCTGTGTGCGCGTGCGTGTGTGTGTGCATGTGTCTTTGTGTGTGTGTGTGTGAGAGATAGGTGGTGACAGAGGCAGAAGGTAAAGAATGGTCAATTGAAACCTCTCTTGCTAAAAGCTGGACTCCTCCTCAGTCGAACACTGCACTGTCATCATCACACCGGTGAGTGTACACACGTGCACGCGCACTAATGCGCAGACGCACACACTTGTGTTTATTTCTGCGGGGTGTGTGTTACAGCAGTGCTGCAGGTTCGGCTCACACGTCCTCACACTCTGATAAGGCGTTTGTGGACTGGCTCAGTGACGACGTGAACTCCTACCAAGGGTCAGTGTACAACTCTCTACTCTTAATAACACACAGTGATTAATAACTTATTGTGTGTTTATAATAATAAATCATGTTACATCATTACACAATAAGAGAAATTGAGAATAAATGAATTATAATTTGAATTTCACTTTCTTTCTTCCTTAACATGGACTATAGTATTAGAGGACTAGTACAGAGCCCCACAGTGCCATGTGTTAGTGTATATAGTGTTAATTTAGTCATGTCATTGTTCCTGATTGGACAGTGGAGGAAGCGGCGCTCAGGAGAATCGTTACGTGGGATTTGGGAACACGCCGAATCCTCCGAAAAAGGATGAAGACTTCATCAATAACGCCATGACGTCTATTTACACAGTACTGACCTCCATACAGTACAACACTCAATGTAGCTCTGACTGCCTTCATCATCATCATCATCTGTACTATTGTGTGTGTGTGTCTGTGTGTGTGTGTCTGCCTGTGTGTGTGTCTGCCTGTGTGTGTGTCTGCCTGCCTGTGTGTGTGTCTGCCTGCCTGTGTGTGTGTCTGCCTGCCTGTGTGTGTGTCTGCCTGCCTGTGTGTGTGTTTTAGGGCTGGAGCAGTTTCACAGTTGGAGCCAGTAAATTTGCAGCAGCTGCCAAAGACAACGTAAGAACATTTAATTATCATTATAACGTTTATATCTGCGATTATTTAAAAGAAATAAAAACCTAGCCTGCGCACAGACACACACACACACATACACACACACATACATACTAGAGATGAGCCGGATACTCGTCTGAAACGAGTATCCTGTACGGATAAAGCACTTCTGCCGAGTACGAGTATTATACGAGTAATACGAGTCAATATCTGAGCTCGGATTGAATGAAAATCATCATTGGGTATCTGATTGTGTCAACGTTCTGTGATAGGCTAGTCACAGCGCCCCTCCCCTACAGTGATAGGCTAGTCACAGAGCCCCTCCCCTACAGTGATAGGCTAGTCACAGCGCCCCTCCCCTACAGTGATAGGCTAGTCACAGCGCCCCTCCCCTACAGTGATAGTCTAGTCACAGCGCCCCTCCCCTACAGTGATAGGCTAGTCACAGCGCCCCTCCCCTACAGTGATAGGCTAGTCACAGCGCCCCTCCCCTACAGTGATAGGCTAGTCACAGCGCCCCTCCCTACAGTGATAGGCTAGTCACAGCGCCCCTCCCCTAAGTGATAGGCTAGTCACAGCGCCCCTCCCCTACAGTGATAGGCTAGTCACAGCGCCCCTCCCCTACACACATACAGATGTATTGTGTTACTGTGTCTCGCTCTGCTCACTCACAGTCACACACAGAACAGCTCTCTGTCTCTCCCTCAGTCACTCGGGTTCGTGGGTCTTTTCCGTTAACGTTTAGGGTTTCTTCAGCTTTTTACTTCGGTTTGTAACGTTAATAATACGTACTTACTAACCAGTAGAGTTCTGGTAAACGTGGGTTTGTTCAGACGTGGTGCTTGCTTGGTAGAATGCGACTCACATTGTGTCTCTGCCTGTCGGAGATTTTTTTCTTTTTTAAACCTTCATCTGTCTCTAACCAGTAACCAGACACTGTGTGTCTGACACGTTTTTGCTGTATTTCATAAAAACATAAAGGTAGTAAGCTAGTGTTATAAATATTACAAATTAATTATTACCGGTAAAGCCCGCCCATCTCAAGACAAACCACGCCTACTTCCTGGTTAGGCCCCACCCACTCTGAGTACAGATACAGATACAGATAATTCATATGGGTAACAGATACAGATACAGATACAGATAATGCTGTACTCGCTCATCCCTAATACATACATACACACACACACATACATACACACACACACACATACATACACATGCACACACACATACACACACACACACATACATACACACACATACACACACATACATACACACACACACATACACACACACATACATACACACATACATACATACACACACATACACATACACACACACATACACACACATACACACACACACATATACATACACACACATATACATACACATACACACACATACATACATACATACATACACACAGACGCGCATACACACACATACACGCACACACATACACACACATACACACACATACACACATACATACGCACACACAGACGCACACATACGCATACAAACACATACACGCACACACATACACACACACGCATACACGCACACACATACACACACACATACACACACACACACTTCTCACACACACACAGACACACACACACACACTTCTCACACACACACACACAGACACACACACTTCTCACACACACACACACATATGCACTGGGACTGGTGATCAGTTTGTTATTCTGCTCTCTAATTTCTTATCCAATAATGAAACATTTATTTTCAAAGATTCTTGTTGTAGCATTTGGATGTATTTTAAATTGTAAGAGATTTATGCTGTAAATAATTAGCGTTTGTTTCCCTTCTCTTCTGTAATAGACGGCGAAACTGGCCAGTCAGGCGTCTCTAAAGGTGTGTATCACACTAACACACATTCACATCTCCTTAATGATTTATGTTTATACATCAATTTCTAACAACGTCACATTAATAATGTGATCCTGAGGAGATCAGATATGAAGCTTGTTTTATCATTTCATAGAGAACAAATTAAAGTAAGATTTTAATATTCATTTAATTATTTCCTCAATTAATCAAACAGAAATTAAACTCTGTAATGTGGCATGTTTAAAGGTTCCACATTTAGTTGGTCCTGTGCTAATAATTCTATCACAATATTCAACACAGTCTTTATTATTATTATTATTATTATTATTATTATTATTATTATTATTATTATTGTTGTTGTTATTATTGTTATTATTGTTATGACACACGTCACTCAGTCAGGAGGAGGGCTGTTAGTAGGCTGCATGTGTTTATGGCTCTTCTCAGATCAACAACTCAGTGATTTTTTTGTAATGTTTAATGAGTTTATTATCTGTGTGTGTGTGTGTGTGTGTGTGTGTGTGTGTGTGTGAGCAGTAACGAATGTAATTACTTCAAATTAATTCCTGTTGTGTTACATCACTTCCTGCTGTCTGTGGATTAAAGTTAAGAGGTTATAAACCGCCGCCTGAGCCGGTAAACTGCCGCTGCTGCATGACCGCCTCCCCACCCACTCTTTATCATCTTATTGGTTTAGTTTTTTATTTTTGTTTGTTTGTCATAAATTATTGGTTGAATATTGTTGTTGTGTTGTTTGGCTGGTTCCATTAACGTGAGCATAATCACACTGTCTTTATTTACTTATTTATTTATTTGCTTTGCTTGGCCAATAAACACATCCTAAGCAAATGGATTCTTTTAGATT
>NC_083481.1:100000-115000 GCF_030014155.1 Tachysurus vachellii | reverse complement strand
ACACAGTACAAGTCACCAGACCCCTCAACAAACAACTGAACTTAACACATACAGCACATATACAGCATGCACACTGGTCAGTGCTATGTTGTGTAGTGTTGTGTAGTTTTGTGTAGTGACCTGTTGCACTGTTACATACGTTACACATGAACTCTCATGTAGTGGTCGGTGAAGCGCTCTATTCAGACCCATAACTGAGAGAACACCCAGAGCCTGAAATGAATCTTGACTTGACACATAACACCCACAACCTCATTTGGACTACTTGCACACCTCAGTTTACTTTACATTGCACATTTTACACTTTAAATGTCAAGAACTTTTTAATTTTCATTTTAGCCATATATACCATATATATATATATATATGTGTGTGTGTGTGTGTGTGTGTGTGTGTGTACCAGCTCTGACTGTCTTCCGTGTGATGAAGATTTTGGACCTTCACTGAGATGAGGGCGACTCTGTGAGGATCCTGAGACATCTACAGATCTACCAGCTCCAGTTAGACTCTGCGATACTAAAGAGGAGATGTAAACTCCATGTGGTCTTTGAGGACAACAACCTCCTCATCACTACAACATTTATCAGACTGTATATTTATAATCACACCCCCAGTGTCACCCAGATGAGGATGAGGTTCCCCTTTGAGTCTGGTTCCTCTCAAGGTTCCTTCCTTTACCATCTAAGGGAGTTTTTCCTCCCCACATTCATCTGAGTCACCTCAGACTTGTTCATTGGGGATAAATACAAACACATTTAAATATATCTAATATTAATCTGGAATTCTGTATTATATTAATCTTTATATTATTCTTTATAATGACCTTTTGTTCTATGTTTATGTTCTGTAAAGCTGCTCTGAGACAATGTCAATTATAAAAAGTGCCATACAAATAAACTTGAAGTGAAGTAAATTGAATATAGCTGACAGTAGACTGAACAGTGTTTCTCCAGGACCAGGATGTTAGATAAAACCACACAAGCCACATAAACAGTCCTTCACTATCCTCTGGGGCTTTACTAATGCATTCAGTATAAAAGTGAGTCATATGAATGGTCAGACACAGTGGTGTGACCCCAGATAGTGTGATGACAAAGTGTTAAACACAGCTGATGGGACTTTATTCTACTGTATTTCATTCTCTTATATTTAATTCTTTTTCCTGTGTTTTCATAAAACCTTCCTTTACCTTGCAACATACAGTAAAACCCCGTCATGCAGCACTCAGTACTGTAGTGTGTCCTGCTTCACTGCGCCGCTCAGGGATTGGTTGTGTGGTGGATTAACGGGTGAGGATGTGGCAACCCTCAGTTCTGCAGGAGGATGTGTTGAGTATGGAGGAGAATCAGATGAGTCTCACGGCGCGGTGATTCACTCACACAGGTATTCATATCACCTTCATAACGCCTTATTATACCACATCATCTGTGTCGTTTACTGTTACACACCAATTACAATTCTCTGCGTGTGTGTGTGTGATGTGATGTGTGTGTGTGATGTGCGTGTGTGTGATGTGTGTGTGATGTGATGTGTGTGTTTGTGTGTGAGATGTGTATATGTGTGTGAGATGTGTGTGAGGTCTGTGTGTGTGTGTGTGTGATGTGTCAGTCACAGCTGCAGAGAAACGTCGTTACATTAAACCCTGATTTAATGATTATTTGATGATTTTCAGTGATGTGTGGACGTGTGAAGGACAGCAGGTGCTGCGTTTGAAGCTCCTTTAATATCGCTGCACTTCTCCATCACGACACCCTTCCTTTCTGTTCTGTATCTGTCCCTTTTCCCATTCGTTCATCCCTACATCATTCCTTCTACACGCACAGCATCAGGTTTGTGTCTAAAGACACACACACACACACACACACACACACACACACATTTCTCTCTCTCAAACACACACACACACACACACACACACACATCACAAACACACACCACATCACAAACACACAAACACACACCACATGCACATCACAAACACACACACACATCACATACACACAGCACTATAAAATCCTGCACAGACTGCATTAGTCTCTAATGCGTGAGTCACGGGGAACACACACACACACATACACACACAAACATATTTGATATTTGTATTTAAATACTGTTCAATAAGCAGGTCAGATCTTCATCTGCTCCCTTTTGCAGTGTTTATATATAAAATAATTATTTGATCATTTTTGTTCTTTCTCATGAACACTAAAGTAAGAGTAATATGAAACTGACAGGAAGTGACCTCAGTCAGTGATGGATGTGACCTGGCTCATTTTTTCCTCCTCACACCCTGTAGTTTTAACAGGTTTGAGGTTTTGAGATTCCTGATATCACACACACAGTGACTGAACCTGTTCTGAGGAACCCTGAAGTCTGGCTTTAGTACCATAAGTATGTATGATTCACCTGGAGAAGTGTGTGTGTGTGTGTGTGTTGTGTGTGTGTGTATGTGTGCGTGTGTTTGTGTGTTTGAGAAGAAGTGTGTGTATGTGTGTGTGTGAGAAGTGTGTGAGAGAAGTGTGTGAGTTTGTGTGTTTGAGAAGTGTGTGTGTGAGGGAGAAGTGTGTGTGTGTGTGTGAGGGAGAAGTGTGTGTGAGAGAAGTGTGTGTGTGTGTGTGAAGTGTGTGTGTGAAGTGTGTGTGTGAGAGAAGTGTGTGTGTGAGAGAAGTGTGTGTGTGTGTGTGTGTAAGAAGTTCATGCCCAGAAACAAAGGCACTTTTCAGGCACTGGTGTGATAAACGAGATGTTTATAACAGGTTAGAAGTGAAATAGAATTGAATAGAATTTAGTACCTTTAGTGTCTGTTATGTTAGAAGGTGATAAAGTTTAAGAGGCTCTGATTATACAGATTTAAATAATAAACTGTGAAATATTTAGTAAAGATGTCCTGAAGTTCTGAGAAAAGAAAAGAACAGTTTAAAACTTTATTATCTGAGTCTCAGTGTTAATGAAATAAACTAGAGGTTAATGACTAACTGTAGGATTTGTGGAGAAATAAATCCGGTGTCAGACATTTGAGCTTCTGCTGGAGATTCTGGTGCAAAGAAGATTTATGAATTTACTGAAAGTTTCTCTGGTTTATTTACTTTTTAGCAAAAATCTGATTAACAGCATGAGAAACACCTCCGAGCAAACATGCTGAATATTTAATGTTATTTAAGACTTCACATATACAATAATTCTGTTTGTCTATGTCTTACATCAGCACATTGTATTCAAACACACACACACACACAAACACAGAGGTAAATCAGCTATGATGCAACAACAGGAAACAGTTGAGGAGCCGAACTACTACACGTTTGCTGTCTAATCTGTAAAGTAATCTGTATGTAAACCTCTGTTATTACACGAAACCTCACACTGGTCAATTAAATAAGGTGTAATGATTATTTTGTTTTGTGTGCGTGTGTGTATGCGTGTGTATGTGTGTGTGTGTGTGTGTGTGTGTATGCGTGTGTGTGTATGCGTGTGTGTGTGTGTGTGTGTGTGTGTATGCGTGTGTGTGTGTGTGTGTGTGTGTGTATGCGTGTGTGTGTGTGTGTGTGTGTGTGTATATGCGTGTGTGTGTGTGTGTGTGTGTGTGTGTGTGTGTGTGTGTGTGTATGCGTGTGTATGTGTGTGTGTGTGTGTATGCGTGTGTGTGTGTGTGTGTGTGTGTGTGTGTATATGCGTGTGTGTGTGTGTGTGTGTGTGTAGGATGCCGCCACCATCAGACATTGTGAAAGTGGCCATTGAGTGGCCAGGAGCTAACGCACAGCTCATCGAGATCGACCAGGTGAGAGAACCTCGAACTCTTTAATCATCTGCTCATTTCTTTTCATGATTTATTTTGTAATTTTGCAAATTGTGTCTGTGTGTTTGTGTGTTTTGTAGAAAAAGCCGCTCTCCTCCATTATAAGAGAAGTGTGTGATGGGTGAGTGACTACGACAGAATACATTTATTAATTAATCACTAGAATATCAGTCTACATTACAACACAGAAGGTGGCATTGGTCTTTAAGAAAGGGGATGTGTGTGTGTGTGTGTGTGTGTGTGTGTGTAATGTGGTGAAGGAGTCTCCAGTGTGAGGTGTGTGTACCAGTCAGATTTGAAGCTGGAACTTGAAGTTCTCCACATCTTCAGGACAGAGGAGTTTGCACTTCTGTGTGTTTCTCAGTAACAATGTTCTGCTAAGCTGAGTAACAATGTTCTGCTGAGTTCTAGAGCTGAGAGCTGACATGCTCATTAGGGATAAATGTTGGAGATAAAAAGTATTTTCATTTTAAACCTTATAAATGTTATTCTAGATTTCTATAATTCTGTTCTGCTTCAAGCTTTATAAATGTAATTTAATTGAACATACAGAAATTTGGGAAATCAGGGCCTAAAATTGTGTAGAATTCTCTCATAGTTGATTACAGTGGATTACCGTTGATTACGCTGGATTACAGTGTATTACAGTTGGTTACAGTGGATTACAGTGTATTACAGTTGGTTACGGTGGATTACAGTGTATTACAGTTGGTTACGGTGGATTACAGTGTATTACAGTTGGTTACGGTGGATTACAGTGGATGTGCTGTTCTTTAATAAATAAATATGTTAACTATTGATCCTGTAACAGAACAGGAATAAACCCCAAAGGGGGGATATCACTATAGGCAAATAATCGGTGGATCTTCTGTATTTGTAGACAGATGTAAAAAAGAGATTAATTGAGAATCTTTCGCCATTATAGCGCCCCCTACAGTCTAATGTTTTAGCTTAGTAAGCTTCTTTTTTCCTCCTGTGTACACGTGTGTTGGAGAAGTAACCCTGGCCATTTACTTTGACTATGTGAAAGACAGATACATAAATCCGGTGCTTAGAGCCCTGATGATGTCAAAATTCTATAATGTTTTTGATGGAGTGATTGATTTGTGTTATCAGATGGTCTCTATCTGGTTCAGAGCAGTTTGCTTTACGCTATGCTGATGGAGCTCAGCTTTATATCACCGAACAGGTAAAACACACACATACACAGCACACACACATACACATCACACATGCACACACGCATATCACACACACGCATACATACATACACACACATACATACACACACACCACACACATACACACACCACACACGCACATACACACATCACACACACGCATACATACATACATACATACATACATACATACATACATACATACATACACACACATACACATCACACACACACACGCATATCACACACACACACACGCATACATACATACACACACATACATACACCACACACATACATAAACACACATCACACACACACGCATACATACATACATACATACACACGCATACAAACACACACACACAAACAACCACACACAGACACACACATACCTACACACACACACACCTCACACACACACACACACACAAACAACCACACACACACAGACACACACATACATACACACACATACACACACACAAACAACCACACACACATATACACACACATCACACACACATATATACACACACACATCTCACACACATACATACATACACACACACATACACACATACACACACAAAAGATGTGTGTAATCCGAATGATTAACATTGAATGTATTTGTGTATTTCAGAGCCGTGGAGACATTAAGAACGGCACCATCCTGAGATTAGCCATCTCTCCGGTAAACACATTGTTTCTCGAAACTTAATATAATATAAAATGATCTTATATTAATTATTTCTTTTCTTTCTTATGTCAGTTTGATATTAAACCTGCTGCTATGAGGAATATCAGAACATTAGGATATGAGCTGTGATGTTTGATGCTGATAATACTAACACACCTGAATAATTACACAATTGGAGAACAGAATTGTGATAAGTGTTAGTTGTGACCATTTATTTGTGTGTTGGTGTTGGTTACAGACCCGAGCGGCTCGTCAGCTACTTGACAGGATTCAGTCTCTAAGCATCGACGCACGTCTGGAGGCCCTGAAGGAACTGGCCAAGCTCTCAGCCGACCCCACCTTCGCCACTGAGTTCATTAACATTGAGGGAATTAACACACTGGCTCGACT
This sequence comes from Tachysurus vachellii, assembly GCF_030014155.1. Classification (NCBI taxonomy): domain Eukaryota; kingdom Metazoa; phylum Chordata; class Actinopteri; order Siluriformes; family Bagridae; genus Tachysurus; species Tachysurus vachellii. The sequence goes on along the minus strand of NC_083481.1, from coordinate 108,933 downwards.
GGTGGAGAGCGGCACACAGTGAGTTATACACACACTAACACACCTTGCTAACACACCATGATAACACACCATGCTAACATCCCACCATGTACCATACTGCCGATCACTGCAATATCCGCCCACTTTTACTCAAATCCTCAGTCACGGCTCACAGGTACACACTGCATCATTGGCTGTGTTCAAATGTGCAGTATAATGATTTACACTGTTATTGTATGCTGTGTATGTTATTGTGTGTGTGTGTGTGTGCCTGTGTGCCTTTCTTTGTCCATTATAGTTTTGGTGAGATGCTAGCCTTCACACTCACTGCATTTCTGGAGCTGATGGATCACGGCATTGTTTCCTGGGATATGATATCGCTGTCCTTTATTAAACAGGCATGTAAACACACACACACGCACACACACCTATGTACACAGGCATGGGGTCGATGTGGGTGGGGTTACAGTGAGGGGAAGTTGATAAATGAAGTATAAAGATGTCTCATGTTCCACTTCTGAGTCTCTGCTGTTTCCTAGCAACCATTGCTATGGTATTGTTATTGATCTTTGTCTTTTTTGTTCTGTATTTCTCTCTCTGTCTGTCTCTCTGTTACATAGTAACTAAATAGTAGTAATCTAGACTGGGATGTGTGTAGCAACTGGAGTTCATGGACGTGTTGTGTTCAGATCGCAGGTCATGTGACCCAGCCTCTGGTGGACGTGTCGATCCTGCAGCGTTCTCTGGCTGTGTTGGAGAGCATGGTGCTGAACAGTTGCACACTTTACCACCGCATCGCTCAGGAGATCCCCATCACACAGCTCATCACACACCTGCAAGTGTGAGCACTTACACACACACACACACGCAGACATGCACAGATACACCTCTAACACACACGCACACACACACACTACACTACACTCACTACACACATGGCTGTGTCCCAAACATCACAGTGTCTAACAGCAGTATTCCTACTGGAGTCTTGACTACAGAGTTAATACTGAACTTAAACATGTCAGTATTCAGAAGTAACTTATCTGGAGGAACGAAGTTATACAGTGAGAAAAATCTCCAGACAAATCTGGCAGCCTCAGAGATGTGAGCTACATGCAGATTTGTGTACATCAGAACATCTACAGCAGCAGCTGTGTAACTGGATGTGGAATACTGTGTGTGTAAAATGACATGTTGTAGTGTGTAGTGAGGAGCTGTGGTGTTTGGGACAGAACCGTGGTGATTATTAGATGATGAGAGCAGCTGAAGAGCGAGATACCTTTAACTGTCTGATCTCAGGTCCAATCAGGAGATCCAGACATATGCCATCGCCCTGATCAACGCTCTGTTCCTCAAAGCACCTGAGGATAGACGCCAGGTATACTCACACACACACATACCCACACACATACACACACGTACACACACATACCCACACCTACACACACATACACACACGTACACACATACACACACATACAAACACATACACACACATACACACACATACACACACATACCCACACACATACACACATGTACACACACATACACACACACATACACACACGTACACACACATACCCACACCTACACACACATACACACACGTACACACATACACACACATACAAACACATACACACACATACACACACATACCCACACGTACACACACATACACACACATACACACACATACACACACATACACACACATACCCACACACATACACACATGTACACACACATACACACACATACACACACACACACACATATACACACACATACCCACACGTACACATACACATACACATACATACACACACACACATACAGTACCCACACATACACACACACATACACACACATACCCACACACACACACACGTACACACATGCCCACACATAACTCACACACACACACGTACATAAATACATACATACACGCACATACATATATACACACACATACTTACACACACACATATACACAAACACACACAGTGAGCATGTCATTATTTTTGCTCTTCATCCCTGTTTCATATTGCATTTACTCGTCCTTCACCTTGTGATTCTCCATCTATCTCTTCATGTCTATCTTCTTCATTCTTCCATCATGAGTATGACGTACACTCCTGAGCTTCATGTCTCTTTGTGAGTACTCCTCTTTCTTCCTCCTTCTCCTCCTCCTCATCCTCATCAACATCATCAACATCATCATCACTCTCTCTTTTCCACAGTGCATTTCATCACAGTATATTTCTGTGATTATTATTCTTGTGTTTAGATGAATTGTGTTTTTGGAGGATTTACTTTTAGTGTGTTTGCTTGTGTATTTGTTTGTTTATTAAAAAGTACAGAAATCAACAAACAATACAAAACAAACAAAAACCAATTCAACAAACTGTCACTATACACACCGTACACTGTATAATTACACACCACTTTATCCTTTGCTGAGCAATTACTGACTCACAGGTGTGCACACACACACACACACACACACACACACACACACACACACTGCAGTTACACTGCGCTCTAATGTAAGTGTTTTACTGTGTTTCACACTGGATTTAGGATTCAGAGGCTTAGTGGCTTAATATTACAATGTGTGCATGTGTGTGTGTGTGTGTCGTAGGAAATGGCCAGCACATTGGTACAGAAGCATTTGCGCTCCATCATCCTCAATGTAAGTTTATTTATTAACTCCTAGTAACAAACGTTGCTCAGGTGCTGTGTGAGTGAGAGTGACATCTTGGTTCTGGTCCAGATTTAAACATGATTTTTACACATTTGGATTTTTTTTGCTATTTTTTGGCAGCATGTAATTCGAGGGAATCGACCGATTAAAGCAGAAATGGCACACCAGCTTTATGTGCTGCAGGTTTTGACCTTTAACCTTTTGGAGGAGAGAATGATGACCAAAATGGACCCGAATGATCAGGTGACATTATGTACAGCTTTAGTTAGAACACACACACACACACACACACACACACACACACCATATTTACTCCATGTAAATTTTATGACTAGACTCAGAACTGATTCAGCCATTTCATTACTTTGCTCTTCTACTATTAATCAACACTACAGTATATATGTACTGTGTGTTCTAACTAAAGCTGTCGCTGTGAAATATTGTGTGTGTGTGTGTGTGTGTGTGTGTGTGTGTGTGTTCAGGCTCAGAGAGATGCCCTGTTTGAGTTGCGCAGGTTGGCGTTTGATGGTGAGAACGACCCAACGGGAACTGAGAAGAGAAAAGCTCTTTACACTAAAGACTACAAACTGCTTGGCTTTACTGTGAGACACACACATACACACACATATACACACACATACACACATATACACACACATATACACACAAACACACACATACACACAAACACACACATACACACACAAACACACACAAACATACACATATACACACACACACACACAGACATACACACACAAACACATACACACATATACACACAAACATACACATACAAACACACACTTACAGACATACACATACACACAAACACGCATACACACATACAGTACACTAATACACACATACACACACGCACACATACACAAACACACAAATACACGCATACACACATAAACACACACACCCATATACCCACACATACATGCATACACACGCAAACACACATACTCACACAGACAAACAGACACACACGCACACACACTCACAGAAAAAAGAACGAAAGAAAGAACGGGTGTTTATGTGTGTATTACAGAATGGTGTAAACCCTGCTCTGGATTTCACTCAGACTCCTCCAGGACTACTGGCCCTTGATAACATGCTCTATCTCGCTAAAGTTCACCCTGATACCTACACACGGGTAACACACAAACACACACACAGCTGTACACGATTAATTACATCACACTCACACTGGATTTAGGACACAGAGGCTCAGTGCCTTAATATTAAACACGTGTTTTCAGCAGTCTGTGTATTTGGATTAACGAGATTTTGTGTTTGTTGTACACTTGGGACAAAACATCCTGAAATTTAAATCTAGATGCTTTATAATGGTCAGAATATTGGAGCATGTGACTGATTGAGGTGTTTCGTGTTGCCCAGGTGAGTCCTGTTAGACTAACACCATTATCCCATTATTTAAACACAAAGCTGTTAACTTGCTGGTAAAAAGTCAAACCAACATAAAGACCAGAGCGCTGTCTATGAGAGAAACACAAAACATTCCGAAGGGAAGAAAAGAGAGAAAATCCCTCAGAGCTACTGCACAAACACTGAGCATAGACAATACTCCAGTCTGTAATGTCCTGAAACCACTGGAGTGATGAGCAACAAACACTGAACAGATCGACCAAGAAAAACAGCAGCAGCTGATGACAGAGAAGCTCAACCACAGTTCAGGGTGAAGGTCTCAGCATCCACTGTTCTTTAGTGCATAGCTCAAACAAAAGAGTTGGCCTTGTTCCAGTAATGTCAGAAATGTGTTTGTAAATGTTTTTCACTTCTGTGTGTGTGTGTGTGTGTGTGTGTGTGTGTGTCAGATTGTTTTAGAGAACAGCAGTCGTGAGGATAAACACGAGTGTCCATTTGGTCGTTGTGTGATTGAGCTGACGAGAATGTTGTGTGAAATACTGCAGGTTGGAGAACTACGTAAGTAACACACACTATATATATATATATATATATATATATATATATATATATATATATATATATACTATATGTATTTTTTTTAAATTCAAAGAAAAAATAAATGGAAATAAATGGAAAAGTAAATATTGTGTGCGTACATATGTTTGTGTCTTTGTTTGGGTCTGTGTGTGTGTGTGTGTCTGTGTGTGTAGCAAACGAGGGGTGTAATGATTATCACCCAATGTTTTTTACCCATGATCGAGCATGGGAGGAGTTTTTCTGCGTCTGCATCCAGCTACTTAATAAAACCTGGAAGGAGATGAGAGCCACAACTGAGGACTTTAACAAGGTTTGTGTGTGTGTGTGTTTGTGTGTGTGTGTGTGTGTGTGTGTGTGTGTGTGTGGTTTCTCTGTAGCTGGCCACACACTTTTGTCTTCATCATTGCCACCAAGAGAGCTTTAATATACTTTAATACAGTTTAGGATACAGTGCCTTACATACGTATTCAGACCCCTGATCAATTCTCTCAGATTATTAATATATAAATGTTACGCTGAAATTTCATTCTGATGGATATTTTATTTGAAAAAACTGAAACTCAAAATCAATTATTGGAAGGTGACATTGTGTTTTTGTTGAAAAATATTATTAGGAAAAATAAAAAACGTAAGCATCGTGTTTGCATAAGTATTCAACCCCCACATATTAATATTTATTTGAACCACCTTTTGTTGCAGTAACTGCTTTAAGTCTTATTTATACATACTGTATCTACCAGCTTTGCACACAGTGATGAATTCCTCTTGGCAGCTGAGTCACTCACATGCTGCTGTGAGTAATGGCTTCTTCCTTGCCGTCCTCCCATTCAGGCCAGAATTATGCAGTGCTCTTGATGGTTGTCTGGTGCACCATTTCTCCACTTGTAGCCGCTGAACTCCTTTAAAGTGACTGTGGGTCTCTCTGTGGCTTCTCTCACAAGTCTCCTTGTTTTGAGTGACGGCTTTTTCTTGGCACTGACTGACTGGTGTGTTGACCTTCCAGTTGCTGATTATTGACTCAACTGTGCTGAATGAGAGAGACAAACGTGAATACTATTTTGTACCCTTTCCCTAATCTATCATTTTTATTTCTAACTTGCTCTTTGGTGTTCATTTTTTCTTTACATTAACAGTCTGACCAGTGAACCTTTAACAGTGGGTTTTTATCCAAAAATTGTGATTGCATGTTTAATTACTTCAATTTGTTATGGGAATTTCTTTCATTTGTTAAACCTTGCAGCTTCCATAGTTCCATGTTTACACAAGAAACACAATGTTATATTTCAATAAACAATTTTGAGTTTTTTAAATAAAATATCCATCAGAATTAAATTTCTGATATTAAATATAATTTAATAATATGGGAGAATTGATCAGGGGTCTGAATACTTTTTCAATACTGTATATGTGTGTGTGTTTGTGTGTCTGTGTGTGTGTGCAGGTGATGCAGGTGGTCCGTGAGCAGATTGTACGTGTGTTAGCGATGAAGCCACTGACTCTGGATCAGTTGAAGGTAAAGCTGTACAGTTTGAGCTACTCAGAGATCCTGAGACTGAGACACACTGAGAGGGTGAACCAGGATGACTTCCACTCTGCTCCTATCATGTGAGACACTTGTATACTCTATAACACACCCCTACATAACCACACCCCTATATCCACACCACTCTATAACCACACCACTCTATAACCACACCCCTTTATAACCACACCCCTCTATACCTCTAGAACCACATCCCTCTATAACCACACCTCTATAACCACATCCCTCTATAACCACACCTCTATAACCACATCCCTCTATAACCACACCTCTATAACCACACCCCTCTATAACCACACCCCTCTATAACTCTATAACCACAAAGCTATTCATAACCAGCTCTCTACTACTCTGGAGTTGCCCACGGTGAGAGGCGGCGGGCTGGTGTGGGCTTGCTCGTAGCCCCCCAGCTCAGCAGCCATGTGTTGGAGTTTACCCCGGTGAACGAGAGGGTCGTTTCCCTGTGCCTTCGGGTTGGGGAGAGGTCTCTCACTGTTATTTGTGCTTACGGGCCAAATGGCAGTGTAGAGTACCCGACCTTCTTGGCGTCTCTGGGAGGGGTGCTGGAAAGTGCTCCGACTGGGGACTCAGTCGTTCTACTGGGGGACTTCAACGCCCACGTGGGCAGCGACAGTGACACCTGGAGGGGCGTGATTGGGAGGAACGGCCCCCCCGACCTGAACCCGAGTGGTGTTCTGTTATTGGACTTCTGTGCTAGTCACAGTTTGTCCATAACGAACACCATGTTCAAGCATAAGGGTGTCCATCAGTACACATGGCATCAGGACACCCTAGGTCGGAAGTCGATGATCGACTTTGTGGTTGTTTCATCTGACCTCCGGCCGTATGTCTTGGACACTCGGGTAAAGAGAGGGGCGGAGCTGTCAACTGATCACCACCTGGTGGTGAGTTGGATCCGATGGCCGGGGAGGAAGTTGGACAGACTTGGCAGACCCAAACGTACTGTGAGGGTCCGCTGGGAACGTTTGGCAGAGTCTCCGGTCAGAGAGATCTTCAACTCCCACCTCCGGCAGAGCTTCAACCAGATCCCGAGGGAGGTTGGAGACATTGAGTCCGAGTGGACCATGTTCTCCACCTCTATTGTCGACGCGGCCGCGCGGAGCTGTGGCCGTAAGGTCTCCGGTGCCTGTCGCGGCGGCAATCCCCGAACCCGGTGGTGGACCCCGGAAGTAAGGGATGCCGTCAAGCTGAAGAAGGAGTCCTATTGAGCCTGGTTGGCTCGGGGGACTCCGGAGGCAGCTGATAGGTACCGGAGGGCCAAGCGAGCTTCAGCCCGGGTGGTTGCAGAGGCAAAAACTCGGGTCTGGGAGGAGTTCGGTGAGGCCATGGAGAAGGACTATCGGTTGGCATCGAAGAAATTCTGGCAAACCGTCCGGCGCCTCAGGAGGGGGAAGCAGTGCCCTGCTCACACTGTTTACAGTGGGAGTGGGAATCTGCTGACTTCGACTGGGGACATTCTTGGACGGTGGAAGGAGTACTTCGAGGATCTCCTCAACCCCACCGACATGTCTTCCACTGAGGAAGCAGAGGCAGAGGGCTCGGTTGAGGACTCGTCGATCCCCCAAGCTGAGGTCACTGAGGTGGTTGAGAAGCTCCTCAGTGGCAAGGCACCTCTGGATGTTGTGGGGCTGTCTTGGTTGACACGCCTCTGCAACATCGCGTGGCAGTTGGGGACAGTGCCTCTGGACTGGCAGACTGGGGTGGTGGTCCCTCTGTTTAAGAAGGGGGACCGGAGGGTGTGTTCCAACTACAGGGGGATCACACTCCTCAGCCTCCCTGGAAAAGTCTATGCCAGGGTACTGGAGAGGAGAATTCGGCCGATAGTCGAACCTCGGATTCAGGAGGAACAATGCGGGTTTCGTCCCGGTCGTGGAACACTGGACCATCTCTATACCCTCGCCAGGTTGCTGGAGGGTTCATGGGAGTTTGCCCAACCAGTCCACATGTGCTTTGTGGATCTGGAGAAGGCATTCGACTGTGTCCCTCGTGGTGATCTGTGGGGGGTGCTCTGGGAGTATGGGGTCCGGGGCCCTCTGCTAAGGGCTGTCCAGTCCCTATATGACCGGAGCAGGAGTTTGGTTCGCATTGCCGGCAGTAAGTCAGACTTGTTCCCGGTGCATGTTGGACTCCGGCAGGGCTGCCCTTTGTCACCGGTCCTGTTCATTATTTATATGGACAGGATTTCTAGGCGCAGTCGGGGGCCGGAGGGAGTCCAGTTTGGGGACCACGGGATTTCGTCTCTGCTTTTTGCAGATGATGTTGTCCTTTGGCTTCTTCAAATCAGGACCTTCAGCGTGCACTGGGACGGTTTGCAGCCGAGTGTGAAGCGGCGGGGATGAGAATCAGCACCTCCAAGTCCGAGGCCATGGTTCTCAGCCGGAAAAGGGTGGCTTGCCCCCTTCAGGTTGGTGGAAAGCTCCTGCCTCAAGTGGAGGAGTTTAAGTATCTTGGGGTCTTGTTCACGAGTGAGGGAAGGATGGAGCGGGAGATTGACAGGCGGATCGGTGTATCTTCTGCAGTGATGCGGTCGATATACCGGTCTGTTGTGGTAAAGAAAGAGCTGAGCCGCAAGGCGAAGCTCTCTATTTACCAGTCGATCTACGTTCCTACCCTCACCTATGGTCATGAGCTTTGGGTCATGACCGAAAGGACAAGATCCCGGATACAGGCGGCCGAAATGAGTTTCCTCCGCAAAGTGGCTGGGCG
>NC_083481.1:90000-95000 GCF_030014155.1 Tachysurus vachellii | reverse complement strand
AGATTTAACACAACAACCAATGAAAATAAAAACATTCATTAGAGAGGGTATTTTTGATGGTCGGTTTGAACAAAACCTCAACACGAAACAGTTTGTCTCTGGACGGGACATTGTCCTCAATCATGTCCCTAAAAATGTCTGGGCTTGTGCTGAACTGTTTTATATGGGAGCAACATTACACATGATAAAGGGGTCTAAAAAGGTAACAAACACTTACAATAAACACCACCAGTCATAATCTCTCTCTCTCTCTCTCTCTCTCTCTCTCTCTCTCTCTCTCTCACACACACACACACACACACACACACACAAATTAATAAATGGAAATTGAATAAATACTTTGTATTCGGTTAAATTGTGCTCAGTGATCCTTATACCAAGCACAACACCCCAGTGTTTGAGATGTCACTCTTCTTCAAAAACTTCACAGCCTTGTTACTGTCACAGATGAAACATTTCTAACTCAAGATGTTTACATTTGGAAAATTTTGACTAGTGCTCACACTTACAAATTTAGTATAACACACACATACACATACACATACACACACACCAGTCAAATGACATGCTTGTTTTTTATAGATGGATATACAACGTTTTTTTAAAAACGTAAATGCTGAAGAACAGGAGGAAAGAAAGGTTGGAGAAAGTGATAAAGACACTAAGGGAGTGTTAGATCCAGGTAAAAAATGATCAACTGAATATTTTCTAGTCATCTTACAGCCGAAAACACTGATTAGTTGTGATTAGTTGTGCCAAGTGCCCACAATTCAGTAGTCTTCATTCATTTAGTTATATTTCTTTATTCTGTTTAATACTAAAATATGGCAATTTAATAGACATGATATTTTATTTAAGAGCATAATTAACCCCAAAATAATTTTATAGAACAGTAATTAAAGGGATTATGCATGATTTATGTAACATTCGGAGAAATCAGGTTGATTTTAGTTTTTAAAACTCTCATTCATTCATCTTCTACCGCTTATCCGAACTACCTCGGGTCACGGGGAGCCTGTGCCTATCTCAGGCGTCATCGGACATCAAGGCAGGATACACCCTGGACGGAGTGCCAACCCATCACAGGGCACACACACACACACACTCTCATTCACTCACACACTAAGGACAATTTTCCAGAGATGCCAATCAACCTACCATGCATGTCTTTGGACCGGGGGAGGAAACCGGAGTACCCAGAGGAAACCCCCGAGGTACGGGGAGAACATGCAAACTCCACACACACAAGGTGGAGGTGGGAATCGAACCCCCAACCCTGGAGGCGAACGTGCTAACCACTAAGCCACCGTGACCCCCTTTTACTTTTAATGGATATTAAATTGCCGAGGCTAATAATGAAGAGAAGTAATAGATTTTTAGGGAGTAATTTTTTTATATGGTCTCTGTACACTCGACATGCTAATCAGTGTTGTAATGTAACGGAGTACAAATACTTCGTTACTGTACTAAAGTAGAAATGTCACGTATCTGTACTTTACTTCGCTATTTAAATTTATGTCAACTTTCACTTTTACTCCACTACATTTCCCAGATAAAATATAGACTTTTACTCCGCTATATTTCCACTAAACATCTTCGTTACTCGTTACTACAAAATAAAATCAGAAGAAATGTGTGTGACTGTAATAATGGAGGTTTGGTGAATCACTGCTCCTAGATTACATTACGCTCCACACGCTGTACGGAGAAGCACAGGGACGCGCAGCGTGCACGCGCAGTCAGAGCTGGAGGCGCAGTGTGCACGCGCAGTCAGAGCTGGAGGTGCAGCGTGCACGCGCAGTCAGAGCTGGAGGCGCAGCGTGCACGCGCAGTCAGAGCTGGAGGCGCAGCGTGCACGCGCAGTCAGAGCTGGAGGCGCAGCGTGCACGCGCAGTCAGAGCTGGAGGCGTTTATCTATAACGTTAATCGGCGGAAAGCCACAAAGAGGCAACCAAAAGTAGTGAAATGTCACTATTCTTATTACCAGAGTTGTAGCACAAACAAAAATATTAATGTAAACAATCCATTCAATACTAAATAAAAATAACATTTATTGATTTGGTCTTTGTGAATATTAGTTTATTAATGACTACATTCATTAGACACACTGTTTGTAGAGAATGTACACACACATGAACTGATCTGATTCAAGACTGACATCATTACATCATGCATAAAATTTTGGTGTCCACTTTTGCCATTTTAAATAATACCATAACTTTTGTCTTACTATGTAGTCATATAATATATAATATAAAACTCTTCTTGTTTTAAATTCTCACTGAGGACTAAAACCCCTAAAGATGAGACCCTAGAACTGCCCCTTCCTAGTAGACATGATTCAGTCTAATAAATCAGGATTTCATTGTAGTGAACATGGAGTGAATATGGAGGAGTGAATAGGGAGCAGTTTAGGACACAGCGTGAGATTGATTGTCAGTGATTTACAGTAAATGTGCGGTGAGCCGGAAACACACTACACTCAGTGCTAAAAATACACATATTAAAATACAAACACACACACACACACACACACACACACACACATACACACAGAGTAAGAGTGAAAGGAGAGTCAGAAATTAGAACTCATTTGCACTGAGAAATTAATATGTAAACAAAACATTAAGTGCAAACACACACAGCAAACACAAACTAAGCTACTGTCATAAAATCTGTGTGTGTGTGTGTGTGTGTGTGTGTGTTAGAGAGAGAGCGAGAGAGAGAGAGAGAGAGAGAGAGAGAGAGATTACCATTTGTTGTCAGTATGTTTACAACAACATAGAAAAATGACAGCTGTGAGAGGAAAGGGGCGGGGCTTCAGCTGTCAGTGTGAACACATATAAAGGTAAATGAAAAAAACTACAATGTTAAATTTAAGATTCTGAAATATTTCCAAAAATCCTTTTAAATAATGGAGTTGTTCTTGTTGAGTTCATGACTTGAGTTGATGTATTCAAGCATTTAACGAAGTTAAAATCCAGTTTAGTTTATTTACTTTAATATTTATTGATTTATTTTAGTAAAATTGTTGCTCAGAGCAGAGAGCAATAAAACAAATGACTAAATAAAAGAAAATTAAATAACAAAATGACAAATAAACAGTATATTTCTCTCAGTTCTCAGTTCCAATGATAAACAACTATACATTTATTTGTAACAATGCAAAAAAATATAAATTGGTTCACTTTATATCCCACTCATTATTAGGGTCTGGGTTATAAGGGAAGCCAAAAGCTGTAAATGTATATGGGTGGGGCTATGATGAGGGTGTGGTTATAATGAAGGGTGGGGTTATAATGAAGTGTGGGGTTATAATGAAGGGTGGGGTTATAATGAATTGTGGGGTTATGATGAGGGTGTGGTTATAATGAAGTGCGGGGTTATAATGAAGTGTGGGGTTATAATGAAGTGTGGGGTTATAATGAAGTGTGGGGTTATGATGAGGGTGTGGTTATAATGAAGTGTGGGGTTATAATGAAGTGTGGGTTATAATGAAGGGTGGGGTTATAATGAAGGGTGGGGTTATAATGAAGAGTGGGGTTATGATGAAGGGTGGGGTTATAATGAAGTGTGGGGTTATAATGAAGGGTGGGGTTATAATGAAGTGTGGGGTTATGATGAAGTGTGGGGTTATAATGAAGTGTGGGGTTATAATGAAGGGTGGGGTTATAATGAAGAGTGGGGTTATAATGAAGTGTGGGTTATAATGAAGGGTGGGGTTATAATGAAGTGTGGGTTATAATGAAGGGTGGGGTTATAATGAAGGGTGGGGTTATAATGAAGTGTGGGTTATAATGAAGGGTGGGGTTATAATGAAGTGTGGGGTTATAATGAGTGCAGGGTTATAATGAAGGGTGGGGTTATAATGAAGTGTGGGGTTATAATGAGTGCAGGGTTATAATGAAGGGTGGGGTTATAATGAAGTGTGGGTTATAATGAAGTGTGGGGTTATAATGAAGTGTGGGGTTATAATGAAGTGTGGGGTTATAATGAGTGCAGGGTTATAATGAGGCCCGGGTGTAATGTGAGATACAGTACTAGTGCTTGTAGCTTTGTCATGATGTCTCAGTGAGAGAGACAGAGCTGAGGCCACATTCTGTTCTTTATTCTTCTCTTTTATTATCACATTTTCCACCCTGATGATCTTTTTGTGTTCAGCTCTAATGTTCACTTCAAGATAAACTGAGCCTTGGCAGACTTCACCACCATCTGTCATAAGGATTTGCATAATAATTTAATATGCAAATGTGTTTTTACTCCCAAATATTATGATCTTTAAAAGTAACTGATTTTACCATTTATTTAGATTTATGGAAAAGTAGTATATTTTTGCTGAGCATTAAAAACCCCACATTAGTCATTATTATTAACACGTTTCCTTATGATTGACACGTTTCAGTGTGTTGACGTCTTGGTAAAGAACAGATCAGACCTGAACCACAAGAACACTAACGAGACGACGCCACATCACACCACATCTCTATTAATTGTGTTAAATTACACAGCAGAATCTCAGGAATTAATAAAAATGTGACCAAGTTTGTAAACAACATGGCTGTCAATCAATCCTAGTGGGGCGGAGCTTGGCTCACTCAGACACCTTGCCTGGATTGACACAGAAGGGGGAGTCAGGACCAGGCTCTGGGGTGAGTGGACATCGGTACGGATGGGGTTCAGATCAGATTCTCAGTTTCTCATGAATTTTAAGTCTTTTAAGAAATTTGGTGTAACACGTCATTGTGCTTTTTTGTAACTGGTGGTTTCTCTTTTATTTCTCCCTCATTTTGTCTTTGCTGCTCTTTTTTCTCACATGCATCTTTTCTCAGACACTTTGAAATATAAACAAGTAAATTATCCAGTTGTAGCATTCTCTATTCATTGGTGTCTAAGTGTCCCAATGTTCTCGCCTGGTATTTGCCTGGCAGCATATCAACTGGAGCTTCAACTGAGAGACAGAGAGAGTGAGAGAGACAGAGAGAGAGAGAGAGAGAGAGAGA